>NW_027248482.1:486098-515996 GCF_031021105.1 Erythrolamprus reginae | reverse complement strand
CTCTTAAAAATAAATAACCACTGGGAACCATGTTGCTAGGGCATTGTCCACTGATAGAGATTGAAGTGATTACTGACTTTATTTATTTTATTTTATTTTATTTATTTATTTTGTCCAATACACAATGAGGGTTTTAGTGAGTATATATCAATATACACATAGTAAAATACATGATAAAGGTTATAGAGGAGATACTCATAGTAAAATATATCTAAGAAAGAATAGAAAAGAAGATATAGGAATAGAATATAAAGGAATAGAATATATAGAATATAGTAACAGAATATATATATATATTTGTTTTCGTAAATTTTCACGGGTATATGTATGTAGATTGTTCTGAGTTCGGGTTTTGCCCTGTGTAATATTTTGCATGTCTATGCGACGTTTCGGTGAAATCACATTCACCATCATCAGGCTAAAGTTTCCAAGCTTCGTGCTTGGAAACTTTAGCCTGATGATGGTGAATGTGATTTCACCGAAACGTCGCATAGACATGCAAAATATTACACAGGGCAAAACCCGAACTCAGAACAATCTACATATATATATATATATATATTTATATATATATATATATATATATATATATATATACATACATACATACATACATACATACATACATATACACATACACATACACATACATACATACATACATACATATATATATACACATACACATACATACATACATACATACATACATACATACATACATATATATACACATATATATATAGGAATAGAGTATATCATGAAAGAATAGAAGAAGAGATATAGGATATATGGGAGAGTAATAGGACGGAAGGCACTCTAGTGCACTTGTACTCGCCCCTTACTGACCTCTTAAGAATCTGGATAGGTCAACCTAAACCAGTGCCGTGTTTGGTTTGCCTTGCATCTTCGTACTCAAATGAAGTAACTTTTATACCCCGCTCATATCCTGGTAACGTTTATACCCCACGCAAGCCATGCTCGATTTCCATTCTGAAAATAGAAGACAGGAAGGCTGATTGTCTATCTAAGTGGCCTGATAACCTCATAATGAAAGGCAATTACTTGTTTTCTGTTTTAAATGGAGATGATTGTCCTTTAGTATTAACATTCATTTGAAAAGTTCTATTTATGCAAACAATTGAGCTAGCGAGTAAACATTATGGAAAGAGATGAGGTAGGTGGGATAAGATGGGTGAGGTAAATGGGATGAAAAGGAATGAACAGTTAATTAGGATTGATTAAGTTTGTAAGTTGATTATATATCGGTCGGCGGTTAGCAACAGATTCCGGTAGAAACAGATAGCAGTACTTTGGTTGAACGTAATAGCCATGTTCAGAATGACTTGCCCTATTCATTTTTTGGGATCTTTTTGGTTCCTTCAGTACCATGATGGTGAATCTATGGCATGGATACCAAAAGTGGCACGCAGTGTCCTCTCTGATGACACGCGAGCGGTCGCCCCAGTTCTGCTCCGCCATGCATGCGTGCATGCCGAGTGCTGTCCACTTGCTCCTTGGGTCTCTGCTGTGAGTGTGTGGGGACACTTTTACTATGAGTGTCTCCTCTATAATCTTCATCATGTATTTTACTGTGTGTGTGTGTATGTATGTATATGTATATATATATATATATATATATATATATATATATATACCCATTAAAACTCTCATTGTGTATTGGACAAAATAAATAAATAAATACATTTCTACTTGTTTCTATCATTTTAAAGTTAAAAGACAAGTTGCCGAAAGCAGCACAGGGTGAATATAATATCTATCGCATATTCTTAAAACTTATTTGTAAGGTTCAGGATTCAAAAACCACTTACAGTATTTCCCAGATTTTACCACTGAAACACTTAGTAACAATGGGTCCAATTATATATAGTCACATGCAAACCTAAGATTATTATTTCAATACTTCTTAGTAAATTCCTTTTCTCTGGCAGAATGTCAGGTTGGAGAATTGCCAAGATTTGCTGTTTCCTTCGCTGTCTTTTGAATCTCAGTTTTACACTTTTTGACCTATGTAAGGTGCTGATTGAATTTTGTGTGTCAGATGGTTATTGCACCTCATGTACTATAGTACTGATAGCCTCTGCAGTAAAGGTTTCTCTAAGTTACAGGGTTCAATGATAGTGAACTTATATTGTGCAAGCATTTCTATGCTGGTTTCTTTCTCATATAAAATGAACAGTAGGACCAAGAACACCGAGCAAAAATAGTTTTCTTAGTTATGATTTATATTAATTGGTTGCTTATGGTTTTGAGTCAGAATTATTTGAGGTAAGTCAGTAAGAGTTCAGAGAGCTTGAACATTTCATATGCCCTAGTCAGTCTTTTGCTCTGTATTTGAAAGAAATCTGTACTAAGTCATATTTATATGTATGAATAGGGTGGTTTTTTTTGTATATTTATGAGTACCATGGCAATTTATACTATATCACTGTAAGTAGCTTGTATGTGAATGGAGGCATGGAGGAAAACTTGGAAATAGATTGAAACAGGAGCAGCTGAGACTGGGGACATGATGCAATGGACATTGCTTCACCAGGATTGGTAAATGCTTTCTTAAATTATATTATGCCCATGTTTATGTAAGTTTGTTTGTGCTGATAACATCAAGCCACCTTGTCTTTTCTTGACCTCTTTTTGAGTTGCCTTTTATTATTCCATGCTTTAAGAAATTTTCAAGCAATGCAATGACTGGTACTTTTAGATGGAGGAAAGACTATGAAAAAGTAATGAACTGGAATATCAATAGCATTGTAGGAATATTGAGTCAAATGTAACTTTCCTGGAAAACCTGCAGATAAAACAAAGTCAATGAAAGGAAAGATGTCCTACCTGAATGCAACATAAACTCCTTGTGACAAATGTCTGAACAAGAATGACCAAGCTATTGGAGTGCTGCAAAGTCCTTGAAAGGAACGAGGTCTTCAAAGGGACTTAAAGCAACCCAGCCATGTGGGGTCACTCACGAACGCAAATCCTAGAAAGAAAACTTGGACACATTTCTCTCCGGGTGAAATGACACAGTATTGAGCTGTGCACCTCCTTTTATTGGGGGGCATATGCAAATGGGATAGATTATACGTACATGTCAAGTGATATACAAACATCTAATAACGTAACTCTAAGATATGACACAACTTCCGAGTCCTTCCTATTTACATATGGCACATAACTAGTTTCTACTGAACAAATGTCTCTCATGGCCAATTTCCTGGGCCCCTTTGTTGTTAATACAGCTATCTCCTGTTTACCACAAAGCAAGGTCTTTTTATCGCAGTCTTCGTCCTGTTTACCCCAGGGAATGTAAATTGTGTCTTTTGATCACACAGTTCTTTTCCTGTTGACACATTCTTGTTATTCGAGGAGAGCCACTGAATCGTTTTATGGCCTGTCACTTCCTAAGCAGATTTTACCAGAAATGCAGACTCACTTTGTGACCTACACGCAGTCCTGTTCCTGGCTAATGGAATTGGAGCGTATAAGGCATTTGTTGTTAGAAGTCCAGATATCAAATCCTATCCTAACATGCTATGGCAGCTACAAGCTATCACAACTGTAAAGAGAAATGTAAACAAAGACTATTTCAAAATGCTGTGGGAAAAGCAGTGAAAAAAATTAAGTGACACTCTTTTCATAATAATGATTACAGTATTTCTCATGGACAGTCCAAACCAGCAACATAAAAAAGTCTTAAAATTTTGCTTAATGCACAGCAACATCAGTGCAACAGTCTGATATAATGACCCCTAATTAAGTATCTTCAATAATTCTAAGAAACAAAATAAGAATGAACATTGCAGATTCAGAAGAAGCATACTGTTGCAACTTATAAAATTCCTGAATAGCCAAGAGACTTTATGATATAATATGTCCTTCAAACTCTTTCTCATAAAACAATTTGAGTTAGGCTGTTGTGTTCCACATTTACTGAAACTGACCTCTGACTGACCTGCTGTGGAGCACACTGGAGCCAATTATGGGCTGCAGAGTTTTGTGACATGAACTTTGCAACCTAGTCACTGCACCATTTGCCCTGACAATGTCATAAAACATTTTCTTCATTATTCACACTCAGTACATATATCTCTCCTTCTAACTTCATTATGAAATCTTTTGTACAATCGATGAAAACTATATGATTGTGTTGGAAATACAATGATAAAACCGTGGGACAAAAAGGTTACATTAATATAAACTAGTATAGCTACTGACATGAGAAAATTGGAATCATATTTCCTGAGAAAGTATTGTTAGCATTTTGTGTGCTAATTTTTGTCAGTGTGCTATAAGCCCTCAATCTTTTATCCCATAAAATAATTTTCCTACTTGTTTCAGCTACAACACATTGTTTTTCTTGTAATCACCTAAGTTACCCTAGCCCTGTGATCCTGTTTTGAGCTCAGGATTGCCTTGGGGAAAACAAATCTGGTATATGTGAAATTATTAAATACCATCTTTCTCTTTCTCTTGCATAGAGGATTGTCAAATCTGTTGTAGTATTGGTTCCTCAAATTTTGCTAGACAGGCCAACTGTAATCTATGTTATCTTAGAAACATAGAAACATAGAAGACTGATGGCAGAAAAAGACCATCGTCTGCCCTTATACTATTTTTTTGTATTTTATCTTAGGATGGTTATATGTTTATCCCAGGCATGTTTAAATTCAGTTACTGTGGATTTACCAACCACGTCTGCTGGAAGTTTGTTCCAAGGATCTACTACTCTTTCAGTAAAATAATATTTTCTCATGTTGCTTTTGATCTTTCCCCCAACTAACTTCAGATTGTGTCCCCTTGTTCTTGTGTTCACTTTCCTATTAACAACACTTTCCTCCTGAACCTTATTTAACCCTTTAACATATTTAAATGTTTTGATCATGTCCCCCCTTTTCCTTCTGTCCTTCAGACTATACAGATTGATTTCAGTAAGTCTTTCCTGATACATTTTATGCTTAAGACATTCCACCATTCTTGTAGCCCGTCTTTGGACCCGTTCAATTTTGTCAATATCTTTTTGTAGGTGAGGTCTCCAGAACCGAACACAGTATTCCAAATGTGGTCTCACTAGCGCTCTATATAGCGGGATCACAATCTCCCTCTTCCTGCTTGTTATACCGCTAGCTATGCAGCCAAGCATCCTACTTGCTTTTCCTACCGCCCAACCACACTGCTCACCCATTTTGAGACTGTCAGAAATCGCAATCTTAATTTCATTTTACATTTTAACTTCATATTATGCAATGATTAAGCTTTGAATATATATGATGAAAGCATAACAAATTTGTACAAAATTATTATTTATTAGATTTGTATGTATGTAAAAATTAATTGGGTATTCACTTTTCACTCACAATTAGTTCTATTGAAAACCTAGTAAAGCGTAATTAGATGGTAGTGTAGACCTGTTCAAAGTTTAAGCTATTTTTCTCACTATTTTGCAATACTGTTTAATTACTGCAATAGAAACATGTAGAATGTGACCTATTTTGTCACACTGACTTTGATAAAATGTATTAAGCATTTTTTTCTTTTTATCACACATTTAAGCCCTTAGTTCAGACATTGTTTGGTATTAGGATAGAGTGTTGTACATGGATTGAAAAATTTGAACTAGTAAAACTAGAAACTTCATTTGTTCACTTCTGTTATTCACTTCCTTCATTATAGTTATACCACATTTATTTCAAGAAAGTTCAAGATACATTCACTTTGGCTTGTAAATTCAACAGAATATGTTCTTATTGTCAAAATTCATTCAATGGGTTACATGCTTGAGTTATGTTTATTTATTTTTATTTTATTTTATTAATTGGATTTGTATGCCGCCCCTCTCTGAGGAAACGAGGCAGCTCACAACGTATCAAAAAGAACATAGCAAATACAGTGATACCTCATATTACGAACTTAATTGGTTCCAGGATGAAGTTTGTAAGGTGAAAAGTTTGTAAGATTAAACAATGTTTCACATAGGAATCAATGGAAAAGCGATTAATGCATGCAAGCCCAAAACTCACCCCTTTTGCCAGCCTGTTTTGCGCTGCTTGGATTCCCCTGAGACTCCCCTCCATGGGAAACCCCACCTCCGGACTTCCGTGTTTTTGTGATGCTGCAGAGGAATCCCATCAGGGGAATCCCAGCAACTCAAAAATGGATGCTTCACTGGCAATGGAAGTCTGGAGGTGGGGTTTCCCATTGAGGGGAGCCTCAGCGAAATTGCAGCATCGCAAAAACACAGAAGTCCTCGAAACCCTACCTCTGGACTTCCGTGTTTTTGTGATGCTGCAATTTTGCTGAGGCTCCCCTCACTGGGAAACCCCACCTCCAGACTTCCGTTGCTAGCGAAGTGCCCGTTTTTGCTCTGCTAGGATTTCCGTGCAGTATTGCAAAAACACAGAAGTCCGGAGGTGGTGTTTCCTATGGAAGGGAGCCTCAGGGAAATCCCAGCAGTGCAAAAACGGGCGCTTCACTGGCAACAGAAGTCCAGAGACGGGGCATCCCAGTGGTGGCAACTTGAGTTTGTAAGGTAAAAATAGTTTGGAGGAAAAGGCAAAAAAATCTTAAACCCTGGGTTTGTATCTTGAAAAGTTTGTATGACGAGGGATTTGTAAGATGAAGTATCACTGTACATCCAAAAATCCAATTGATATGATTAAAAAGATTTAAAAAACTCCAATATGTTTGATGTATAGTTCATGGCTCAGATGCATTTTTATGTTAATTTTAGTTGCTAATGAGATTCCAGGTGTAATTCAAGGTGTTTACTATACCAGGGATCAGGAAACTGAGGTCAATTATGTTGTTTCTTTGGTCTAAATATGGTATTGCAATAGTGCAGTACAGTGGTACCTCGAGATACGAGTTTAATTCGTTCCGGACCTGGGCTCTTAAGTCGAGCAGCTCTTATCTCGAACGACTTTTCCCCATAGGAATTAATGTAAATAATTTTAATTGGTTCCAGCCCTCAAAAAACTCACAAAGTTAGTCTAAATTATGCAGAAAGACATGTTTTTAATGAAGAAATGTACATGTACATATAAATGAATAATGAAGTTTCTTTCACTTAACTTGTAAACTTTCTTAAACTTTTAAATTTACATATGTTCAACTTCTCTGCCACCCAATCCTGTAGGACAGAGGTCCCCAACCCTTTTTGCACCAGGGACCGGCTTTAAGCGATCAAGAGAGGAATGGGTGAATGAATGGACGGAGGGTGGGAAGGAAGGGGTTGGGGGTTGGGGGGGTTCTGGAAAGCCCCCCAGGCCGGCAGCGACCTTTTAAAACAGCCGCGCCGTTTGCGAGCTAACTCCTGAAGCCAAACACTAAAGGCGAACTTCCGCGTCCTGGGCTCTCAGCAGGGGGGTTGCAGGAGAGACGTGGCAGTGTTCTCTCAGCGGAGGCTGGCGAAGGTGATATTCAATGTCGGGGGCGCACGGGCGGTTGTGCGCGCTCCCTATCTCCCTGCTAGCCCACTCAGAATGTGAAATTCAAAACAGCGTTGGGATCCCCCCACCCCCAGCAGAAGCCAAGGACCCCCAGAGTGGGGCGGCAGGGGAGGCGACCGCCTCTCCACTCAACAAGTGCCGGGATACGAGCCGAGAAGAGCCGGGCTGGCTTACTTTCCTTCCTTTCCGCGCTGATGCAGAGCCACTCGAACAAAGCGTCACACACCCCTGACGCTTTTGGCGGCAAAAGAGCCCAGCGTCGCTTCGGAAGCCGCCGAAAGTGTCAGAGGGGCGCGACGCTTTGTTCGAGTGGCTCTGCATCAGCGCGGGAAGGAAGGAAAGTAAGCCAGCCCGGCTCTTCTCGGCTCGTATCGCGGATTTG
Source organism: Erythrolamprus reginae (assembly GCF_031021105.1). NCBI lineage: Eukaryota > Metazoa > Chordata > Lepidosauria > Squamata > Dipsadidae > Erythrolamprus > Erythrolamprus reginae. The sequence continues at coordinate 508,154 of NW_027248482.1, read as the reverse complement.
AGCTCGGGAGACGAACAAAAATGTCTCTCCTCTCCCAGCTCTTATCTCGAGTAGCTCTTATCTCGAGCAGCTTGTATGTCGGGGTTCCACTGTACTGTACTGCATTATTGCAGGTATACTCTACCCATTGCCAGGGGTCTGATCATAATAGGTCTTAAGGTTGACTCAGCCTTCCATCCTTCAGAGGTTGGTAAAGGAAAAGTTTTGTTCAATAGATTTCAAATAATTCGTACTGTGATTATTGAGTCCATAAAATTATTCATGCTCTCCTATAGTTTGGAGCACATAATATATTCTAACATTTATATATAGCCATTAGTGGTTTCTTTTTTTCATAAAGGGTATATAGTGCAAAAGCAGTTCAAAAGCATCAAGGCTGTTCAGTTTTAGCTGAACATGTTTTTGACTCTTTTAGTTTACAGTGCAACTCCTTAAAATGTGAATCCTATTTTTCATTGTTTTGTTTTAGGATTACTGGTTTATTACTGAGTTATTTATTTTTTTATTGCATATCGCTCTTGACTTGCTCAAAAATAAGAAGTAGAATTATCACAATTATACTAATTATGAAAATAACCTGCCCTGCCATTTTCAGACAAGTCACAATTCTATAATTAGTTTTAGGGCTTTGGCTTTGCTAAAGGAAGTCAAGAAACCAGCAATGATATCAACTCAATTTTTCCCACGGAGTTGTCTTTTCAGCCAGCAGATCAAAGAACAACAACAACAACTGATCTGGGGCTAATGTATCAAGACCTCAGCACTGGAAATTTTCTGTGGACGTGTCTCATGATCTTCATGTGGAGCAAAATAGATGAAACTGGAAGGTAAATTAATCAGGATGAACCAGGATGAATAGACATTTTGGTATGGGGCTAAAAATTCAGAATATAGACAAAGAATGAGCAGTTTGATATATTATTATATGAAAAGTCAAAGTATTCTAAATCCCCCCCCCCCCCATAATTCCATGATGAAGACACTGTAACAAAGTTTCCTAGATTTGGTGATTTCTAGCATCTCCTAGGCATGTTTATCTAACACTACCTCTAAAATCTGATTTGATTTATTTATTGTGATAGTTTATTCAAAGTCCCACTAAGCTACTGATGACTGTTATGAAGAGAAGGTAAGGAAATGGATTTACATTGTTTGAATTATCTACCTGGAGACAAATTGGAATCAGGAAAAAATAACTTTAAAAAAACAGGGAGAAATAAATTGCAATTTAATGTGTTTCTGAACTTTATGTTGTGCAAAAAAGAAAAAAAGATGACTGGAACATAAACGGTGTTGACAGAAAAGTCAATTAAAAAGACACTAGACAGCAGATAGCACAATGGGCAATGTAACAAATGCTGACAGTGGTAGGCAGCCTGTCACCCGACCAGACCAAAAAAGGAGAAACAGATTGGGAATCAATGTGAGAAAATTTATCCAAAGGTCTCAGAGAAATTCAACAAAAAAGATGTTGGGGAAAAGTTCTGGATTTGGTGGTTCGATGACAGCTGCAATCTTTCAATGACACTTCCTCGTTTTCTGCATTCAGCATGCAGCATTATTTCAGATCAGAAAATGTCAGTCATAAATGAATGGAGGATTGTCACCTGTGAGAAGCAAGTGGGCCACACCAGCAATTAGCAAAGGCAGGGATAATTTACCATATTTCAATATGTAGACAGGCACAGATTTCCTGTTCCTGATCTTACACCTGGAAAACAGCCAGCTATCTACCCTTGTTTGGAAGTCAGCCTTCTATTCTCTCTTCTATGCTATCTACATGGGGCTACCTCTGAAGAGTGTTCGGAAACTTCAGATCACACCGAACGGAGCCACAAGATCAATCATGGGCTTTCCCAGATATGCCCATTTCTTGTCAATACTCCGATTAGTTTGGCTGCCGATTAGTTTGGCTGCCGATTTTTCGGTCACAATTCGGAGTGTTGGTAATGACCTATAAAACCCTACTTTGCATCGAACCAGAATACCTATGGGACCGTCTTCTGCCGCACAAATCCCAGCGGCCGATTAGGTCCCACAGAGTCGGCCTTCTCTGGGTCCCATCAACTAAACAATGTCGTCTGGCGGGACCCAGGGGAGGAGCCTTCTCTGTGGCGATCCCGGCTCTCTGGAATCAATTCCCCCCAGAGATTCAAACTGCCCCCACCCTCCTTGCCTTCTGCAAGACTTTGAAATGTAACCTATTGCGTCAGGCAAGAGGTAACTGACGTATCCTTAGGCTAGTAAGATTTATGTATGGTTATGACCGCGTAGTATGGTTGTTTTATAATGATAAGGGTTTTTAGTCATAGTTTTAATTATTGGATTTGTTATACATTGTTTACTGTTGCTGTGAGCCGCCCTGAGTCTTCAGAGAGGGGCAGCATACAAATCTAATAAAGTATTATTATTATTATTATTATTATTATTATTATTAATTAATTAATTAATTATTCACAAAATCAATGTCGAATCTACATGTGCTTCCATTTGTGTAAAAAGTATAGAGGTAATTATTTTAGCAAAGGATGGTTTAGGCCAGCCTTGGTTTAAAAATAAACATCTTTTAGTTCAAATAGAAACATAGAAACATAGAAGACTGACGGCAGAAAAAGACCTCTTGGTCCATCTAGTCTGCCCTTTTACTATTTCCTGTATTTTATCTTAGGATGGATATATGTTTATCCCAGGCATGTTTAAATTCAGTTACTGTGGATTTCCCAACCACGTCTGCTGGAAGTTTGTTCCAAGGATCTACTACTCTTTCAGTAAAATAATATTTTCTCATGTTGCCTTTGATCTTTCCCCCAACTAACTTCAGATTGTGTCCCCTTGTTCTTGTGTTCACTTTCCTGTTAAAAACACTTCCCTCCTGAACCCTATTTAACCCTTTAACATATTTAAATGTTTCGATCATGTCCCCCCTTTTCCTTCTGTCTTCCAGACTATACAGATTGAGTTCATTCAGTCTTTCCTGATACGTTTTATACTTAAGACCTTCCACCATTCTTGTAGCCCGTCTTTGGACCCGTTCAATTTTGTCAATATCTTTTTGTAGGTGAGGTCTCCAGAACTGAACACAGTACTCCAAATGTGGTCTCACCAGCGCTCTATATAAGGGGATCACAATCTCCCTCTTCCTGCTTGTTATACCCCTAGCTATGCAGCCAAGCATCCTACTTGCCTTTCCTACCGCCCGACCACACTGTTCACCCATTTTGAGACTGTCAGAAATCACTACCCCTAAATCCTTCTCTTCTGAAGTTTTTGCTAACACAGAACTGCCAATGCAATACTCAGATTTAGGATTCCTTTTCCCCAAGTGCATTATTTTACATTTGGAAACATTAAACTGCAGTTTCCATTGCTTTGACCATTTATCTAGTAACGCTAAATCATTTACCATATTACAGACCCCTCCAGGAATATCAACCCTATTGCACACTTTAGAGTCATCGGCAAATAGGCAAACCTTTCCTACCAAACCTTCCCCTATGTCACTCACAAACATATTAAAAAGAATAGGACCCAGAACAGACCCTTGTGGCACACCGCTTGTAACCTGACTCTGCTCAGAATACTCGCCATTAACAATAACTCTCTGATGTCTATGCTTCAGCCAGCTTGAAATCCACTGAACTATCCAGGGATTAAGTCCAATCTTCACTAATTTATCTATCAGCTCTTTATGTGGAACCGTATCAAAGGCTTTGCTGAAGTCCAGATAGGCAATATCCACGGCACCACCTTGATCCAACACCTTTGTGACATAGTCAAAGAACTCAATGAGATTAGTCTGACACGATTTGCCTTCAGTAAAGCCATGCTGATTTGGGTCCAATAAGTTATTGTTTTTTAGATGCTGATTTATCCTCTTTTTGAGTAGAGTCTCCATCATTTTAACTACAACTGATGTCAAGCTAACTGGCCTGTAGTTACCAGCTTCTTCTCTACTGCCCTTCTTGTGGATAGGCACAACACTGGCCATTCTCCAATCCTCAGGAACATCTCCTGTTAACAGGGATTTGTTAAACAAATCAGTCAGGGTGGTAGCAATGACAGATCTGAGTTCTTTAAGAACTCTGGGGTGGATGCCATCTGGACCCATTGCCTTATTTATCTTTAATCTTTCAAGTTCTTCTAAGACATCGGCTTCTAAGATCACTGGAGCTGAATCCGTACAGCTGGAAGCAATGCTATATCCCTCTATAGTATTATTATTATTTTGTAAGGTGTCTTTTGAGAAAACTGAACAGAAGTAGCTATTGAAATGGTCAGCGATCTCCTTATTCCCATCAATGTATGTATTATTCCTGGTACTAAGCTTTGTGATGCTGCAGTTTTTCTTCTTCCTATCACTAATATATCTGAAGAAGGTTTTATCCCCCTTCTTTACAGATTTTGCTATTTCTTCCTCTTTTGAGGCTTTAGCAGCATATATTATCCGTTTCGCCTCCTTCTGTCTCATTTTATACACCTCTCTATCAGCTATACTTCCAGACTCTTTATACCTCCTATAGGCAGCCTTTTTTTCATTGACTATAGCCCTTACATCATTGCTAAACCATAGCGGTTTCTTCTTCCTTTTACCTTTAGTTACTTGCTTTACATAAAGTCTTGTGGCTTTTAAGATGGCCTTTTTTAATACAGTCCACTGGGTGCTTGCTCCTGCCATTTTATCCCTCCCCTTTAATTCATTATTTAAATATTCCCCCATTGCATTAAAATTTGTTTTTCTGAAATCCAATACTTTGGTTGCAGTATAGGATTGCTCACCATCAGTTTTTACATCAAACCACAAACATAGATGGTCACTGCAACCTAAATTTTCTCCCACCTTGACCTCTGAAACCCGATTCCCATTGGTAAAAACTAAATCTAGAATATTCTCCCCTCTAGTTGGTGTCTTAACTAGCTGTGCCATAGCTGCTCCTGTAAAGGCCTCTACTATATTCTTACTTTTGCATGTAAGGGCACTGGGGATATTCCAGTCAACATCAGGCATGTTGAAATCACCCATAACCACAATATCTCCCTTTACTGCCATTAGGGTAATCTCATCCACCATCTTGTTGTCATGTTCCTCAGATTGCCCTGGAATTGGGTGCTCTGGGTTGGAGCTCTATTTTCGCTACCTCACTGTGTTCCCTCCCTGTCCGGGCAGTGGCCCACCCCTGATGCAGATACAAAAAAGTTAATCAGGATAACTTTAATGAATAGCCTGTAGTCTGTCATGCAAGTTTAGCTTTCCAAGAAAACCAAAATCAAAGAGGGTCCCAACCAGGGGTGGGTTCTAACTTACCTTGCTGCTGGTTCATTTCCTCCCGCAATCTATGGGCACATGGGTGCATGTATGCAAAATGTATGCATGCATGCGCAATGAAAAAAATAATGGAAAATAAAGCCAAAAATAAGATGGTGACGCATGTACATTCCAGAAATTTGGCTTCTTCACATGTGCAGAAGAAAAGAACCCCTGTAAAAAATTTTAAAAATTGAAAAACAACAGTTCTGAAAAAAAAGATGGCGCCCACAGATCCGCACTGACTGATCTGGTTCTGTGACATCATTGTGACATCAGCAGTGGTTCTCTACTAGTTCAAGCAAACCAGGAGGAACCCACCTCTGGTCCAAGCAATCATATTATTAACACAAAGCTAGTTGGTTGTAGCAAGTCACCAGGAGCTTGTATCCAGATATCTAGATACAGGATATTTGCAAGACATGTTATATAGGATGCTTGGCTGCATAGCTAGAGGTATAACAAGCAGGAAGAGGGACATTATGATCCTGCTATATAGAATGCTGGTAAGACCACATTTGGAATACTGTGTTCAGTTCTGGAGACCCCACCTACAAAAAGATATTGACAAAATTGAACGGGTCCAAAGACAGGCTACAAGAATGATGGAAGTCTTAAGCATAAAACGTATCAGGAACGACTTAATGAACTCAATCTGTATAGTCTGGAGGACAGAAGGAAAAGGGGGGACATGATCGAAACATTTAAATATGTTAAAGGGTTAAATAAGGTCCAGGAGGGAAGTGTTTTTAATAGGAAAGTGAACACAAGAACAAGGGGGCACAATCTGAAGTTAGTTGGGGGAAAGATCAAAAGCAACATGAGAAAATATTATTTTACTGAAAGAGTAGTAGATCCTTGGAACAAACTTCCAGCAGACGTGGTTGGTAAATCCACAGTAACTGAATTTAAACATGCCTGGAATAAACATATATCCATCCTAAGATAAAATACAGAAAATAGTACAAGGGCAGACTAGATGGATCATGAGGTCTTTTTCTGCCGTCATTCTTCTATGTTTCTATGTTACACATTTATTTTCACTTATTATGTATAGTAGAAACCCTGTATTTTACCTCACAGTCTACATTTGCTGTGGAAAATTTCCATGATTTATGTTTCAAAAGAAGAAGTTTTTACTTATTATATATAAAAGAAATAATTATGTTACATTGTGCCAAGGTGGAAAAAAAGGTACATGACTTAATTATCCATTTGACATGCAATGCCAAATTATAATTTGTCATTGATCTGCAATTCCACCTGAATAAATCATAGTTTGCTGACTCAGATACACTGGCAAAATTTGATTTGTGTTAAAAGGAAGTAATTATTTGAAACATTAAGTTTTCAACGTGTACCTTTTCTCTTGATTTACCATCCTTTATTTACAGAGTTCTCCTAAAATATCACCAGATGATATTTCTGGTGGTGGTTTCTATGCCACTTTTTCATTTACAGTAAATTCCTTCTATTGAAATGTACTATCCATCCAATTCTTTCGTTGAACTGAAGTGTAAAAATACAATCAAAAACACTGTTGTGCAATTATTGATTTATTTGTATTCTCTTTCATTATTTTTTATAAACAAAACAAGGTGGCAAACATGTCCGACACATCTTCCCCCTCCTATTTTCCCTACAACAACTGTGTGAAGTATCTACTAATCATCACTATTCTGGTTTATCAGGGGGTTGGACTATAGATTAAATCTTTGGAATATTAGCATACATTGATCCTGGTGTACAGGCAGTGAACAATTTTCCCTAAAACATTTATTTCCAAGGAGGTGTTTTTGTTATTAATCAAAAAAGAAAAAGGTTCTAACCTTGCGATGGTGTGCCACAGGTTGCATGTGGATCCATATCGGAGGGCACAAGAGGCATCACATCAACTTCAGCCCACATACGCATGATAGCCAGCTGGTTTTCAGCCTTGGGGATGGACATTTTGCCTCTTGAGGCTTCAGGGAGGGTTCACTGAAGTCCCAGAGGGCAAAAAAAGGCCCAACGGGCAAACTGGAAGTTCGGAAAAACAGATTTTTGGTTTTCCTATTGTGCTGTTTTTTACACTCTGGAGGCTTCAAGGAAGCTTATTGAAGCTCCAGAGTGCAAAAAACAGCACAATGGGCAAACTAGAAGTCTGTTTTTCTGAACTTCCAGTTTATTCGTTTGGCTGTTTTTTCACCGTCCCGGGCTTCAGTGAGGCCTGTGCACATGTGCGGAGAGGGGCGATATGTGCATGTTCAGGGGTAGCATGGGTTGCGCATGCATGGGGGGAAGGTAATGGGAAGATGCGTGCATGCTAACACGCATGCACGCACACACACACACACACACACACACATTTGGCACTCAAACCAAATAAGGTTCACCACCACTGTTCTAACGAATAATGCAATCCTTCAAACTCTGAAGTTCCCTGGATTAAAAATTAACTGGGAATTAACAGAGATAGCTCACTAGCAAATTATTCCAAAATATAAGTAACCAGAAGAAATCTGTGCCATACTCCCACTCTTCCAATTTCTGAATTTGGGATTGGAATGATCAATTGTAAGCCAACGCACAATCCAAAATTTCAATATTGAATATTCATCACATGAAAATGTAGCAGCTGATAAATATTGGACTAAATAGACACTTTCAGTGTGGGATAGACAGCCTATTTTGTTTAAAAAAGCTATCAGCTCTATAGCCAATATCTGTCTCATTTCTTAATGCACAGTATTGGTTTTAACAGTAGCATATATGTGATTTTCTCTGCCCTTAGTACAAGTAATTGGATGCTTTTCAAAATTAAAATTTTATTCCCTACAGAAATGTTGAACAAAATCTCCACTCTGGTGGCTCTGATTCAAATTATAATTAAGTTCCCAGCTATTAAAATGCTGGTGATTACTTGGGGATGATGGAGTCTACAGAGAATAGAAAGACAGGGGGATCATTTTGGTATAAGATAAGGCAATGAGATTGGGAAGCTAAAAAAATGGATTAAAAGTGCATAATGCAACAGGATGAGATTATCTTGAGATGCTATCTTAGTCTAGACAGATATTATAGTTGTAAAAACTGCGAAAGTATATGGGTAAATTACAAGGTAAGTTTGTAGGAAAGCAAATTTTTCTTTCAAAAATATATGTTTTTCAGCTATTAGGTGATACTACATGCTATATTCTTCATGGGTTTTTGTTACCCAATAAGCCAAAGAATTCTCCCTGGTGGTCCAGGAACACATACATTTCCATGATTCCTCCACCTGTGGGACAGAACCCAACTGTCTTGGCATTCAATAAAGTGTAACATCCCTTGCATCTTTTAAATTTTATATATTGTTTTTTAAGCTTTTAATATTTTATTGAACACCTTCCAGAATCCCCCTGTGAGGTAGATGGCAATTCTTAAATATGATATGTAGATAGATGGTAGATGGTAGGAGAGAGAAGGTGGGAGGGAGGCAGGGAGGGAGGGAGGGAGAGAGGGAGGAGAGTGGGAGAAAGGGAGAGGAAGAGACAAAGAGACAGAGAGACAACGAGGGAGAGAGGGAGAGGGAATGGGAGAGAGGGGGGGATTTCAACTAGGTATGGATAGGAAATTCATCTGTGATTCTTCTTTCTTCTTCTTCTTTTTCTTCTTCTTCTCCTTCTCCTTTATCTTCATCTTCATCTCCATCATCATTCTAGCCATTGTCTACCCACTGCAAGATGTTTCCCACCAATACAATCCTGAGCTTTCTTTGAGATGATTATTATACATGAAAAATATAGATAGATGAACTGGATGATGATATCAGTCAGACGAACAGAGAATAAAAGAGTACAAGAGCGTTTCATGATTGTAGAGTCCAAAGCTTCCCACTTTACATTAAAAGAGGATCCCTGTCCAAATCTACTCCTCCATTGTCTTTGATTGGAAGAGAGATTCAATGAGAATAGCAACTGCATGGGAGAGACTTCTGCATTGTGTAGAACAGGAGTGGGCACTGAATTTTGCCATGGGGCCGCATGAGAAATTGGGATGGTTTTAGAGGGCTGGACTAATATAATTAACTCAGTTCTACCCAATACTGTATATATAGCATGGTCTTCTTGGCTTCTCCCCGCTTCCCCTCCCCAACCGCAATCTCTCTCATACAGGGCATCTTCCAGCAAGGCTCTCCACTCGGGAAGATGCCTAGAGGAGAAAGGAAGGGCAGAGCGGGGGTGGGGAGGATAACACCTCGCCGGGGCGCCGGCACCTTACTTACCTAAAGCTCGTCTGCTAGGGAGATGGATGTTTCTACTACAGCCGGTTTAGAAATGAAGGAAGGTGGTGGAAAAAGAAAAAAGGAGGCTGAAGAAGAAGAGAAAGAGTTGGGAACTGCTGTGCGCCAGAGCTCGAGTGTGGCAGCGCTGGGGAGAGAGAGAAAAAAAGCGGAGGGAGGGGAAAAAAAGCTTGTGAGGAGACTCTTTTTACAACCGCTCTGACTGTTACTTATAGTGACTCCTCCCTCTCTCTCACACACTCTGTCATGAATGAAAGAAGGGGAGGGAAATTATAATAACACACACACACACAAAAAGAAGCCACCTAGGGGTTGTGAGGAGGGCAGGGAGATACAAAAAGGGCATTTGTGAGGGAACGGTTGCTCTTAACAACTCCCCTCAGTGCCGCCTGCCCATTTTTTCTCCACCTCAGGGCTGGTTTGTCATGTGGGGGGGGGGAGAAGCCCAAAAGCGATAAATGGGGGGGAGCAGAAAGGAGGTGCGTGTGGTGGGGGAGGGGGAACTCCAATGGCCATTCAGCACGGCCACACGGCTATAACAAACCACCAGGTAGGGGGGCGCCAATACGCGCGACAAATTGCTGCTGTTCCTGCTTAAAAGATGTGGCTGTGGGCAAGGCCGGGAGACTGCCCGGCTGTCCTTGGGCATGCCTTCCTCACACGCACTAAGCAATTCTCTCTCTCTCTCTGTGTCTCTCTGAGGTGCGGCGGAAGCAGCCGCTTCAAAAAGCCAAGCACCCTTTTTTTCTTCATTCTTGAGCGAATGAATTTGGAGAGCTTCCGATGAGGCCCAGCTTTGGAGAAAGAACAGCTGGACCAGTCACAGCGGGTGGGCCAGTTGTGGCCCATGGCTGCCCCTTGCTCAGGTCTGGTGTAGAACCATCTCATAGAGGAGGCTTACCATATATTTTCAATACTTATTTTCCATTATCATATAAAAATAAATGTATGAATGGTAATCCGTTTGTACAGGTATTTTCATAGCTGTCTTGCTGGGTATGAAAAGGAGGATGTAGGAAATTTAAGAAAACTTTGAGATACATTTATAACAACCCTAAAAATACTATGTAGCCTACTTGATAAGCACCCTGACATTTCAAGAATTTTCCATACCTGCCAAATGAATCTATTTGTTTTTAATTTTACTCCTGGCTAGGGAAATGTGGGAATTGTAATCTAATACATTTAGAATAGAATAGAATAGAATAGAATAGAATTTTATTGGCCAAGTGTGATTGGACACACAAGGAATTTGTCTTGGTGCATATGCTCTCAGCATACATAAAAGGAAAAGATACATTTGTCAAGAACCATGTGGTACAACACTTAATGATTGTCATTTGTAAGAAACCAGCTGGAGACAGAATTATAGCCCTTTAAAAAAAAAATACTCGTAGTTAAAAAAATGTAGCTCTGGTTAATTGAATAAGAGAGTAGAGCTTTATCTCCTACCAATGATAGTAGGTTCCATATATAGAATTACTTTATATCTGCCTTTATGTCTAGATTTATCTCTATAACCAAGTACACAACCGAGAACAGCTCTGGGCTCTGACATAATCAAATTATCTGAGAACTTTTTGATATAGAATATTTATCTTGATTTCTCATTGTTTAAAATGTGAGGCTGTTTCTGCATTATACTAAAAAACCAGACAGAGCCATGTTTCCAAGTGATAAACAGCGACTTGAAATAATCTTTTCATGCTTTCTGTGCTGTGACAATCTTGAGGTATGAATATGTATAAACAGAAATAAATTGAAGCCAAGAAGAGACTGCTGTGTTATCTTAAAATGTGATTCAGCAGAGGGTTCTGTATTCTTTAATCCATGCCTGTCTGTCTTTTGTTATTTTTTTAAAAACTGGGAATGCACCCCTGCAAGTTTATCTTCAGATGTACATTTACAAACATCATTTTGCTGTATGTACTGGTCTGGGGGGAGAGAATTACATAGGGGCCCTGGCTGGAAGCCCGGTTTTAAGTAGAACAACCATATTCAAATTAAAATTCTGTTTTAGTTATAAGTGGCAAAATCATCAACATTAGCATAATTTATCATTTATAGAAATACTTCTATGATTTTCCAGGTGCTGAGCACGACCTTGTAGACAGGTGTACCCTCTGAAGAAGGAAGAGAGAGAAAGAGAGGAAGGAGGGAGGGAGGGAAACAAAATCGGGTAAAGGAACTTGCATAAGGAATAAAGATACGGATACAGCATACATTGATACCTTGTCTTACAAAATTAATTGGTTCTGGGACGAGGTTCTTAAGGTGAAATGTTTGTAAGACGAAACAATGTTTCCCATAGGAATCAATGGAGAAAGCGATTAATGCATGCAAGCCCAAAATTCACCCCTTTTGCCAGCCGAAGCGCCCATTTTTGTGCTGCTAGGATTTCCCTGAGGCTCCCCATGTGAAACTCCACCTCCAGACTTCTGTGTTTTTGCAATGCTACAGGGGAATCCCAGCATCGCAAAAACGAGCGCTTCGCTGGCAACGGAAGTCCGGAGGTGGAGTTTCCCAGTGAAGGGAGCATCAGTGAAATCGCAGCATCGCAAAAACACCAAAGTCCTCGAAACCCCACCTCCAGGCTTCTGTGTTTTTGCGATGCTGTGATTTCACTGAGGCTCCCCTTGCTGGGAAACCCCATCTCCGGACTTCCGTTGCTAGCGAAGCACCCATTTTTGCGCTGCTGGGATTCCCCTGCTGGGATTCCCCTGCAGCATCACAAAAACACAGAAGTATGGAGGTGGGGGTTTCCCATGGAGGGGAGCCTCAGGGGAATCACAGCAGTGCAAAAATGGGTGCTTTGCTGGCAACGGAAGTCCGGAGGCGGGGCATCCCAGCGGTGGCGGTGGGTTGTAAGGTGAAAATAGTTTGTAAGAAGAGGCCAAAAAATCTTAAACCCCGGGTTTGTATCTTGAAAAGTTTGTATGACGAGGCGTTTGTAAGATGAGGTATCAATATATAATGGAAAAAAACATGAATGTTGTTCAACAGCTAATATCAAGAAAACAATCCTAGAAGTCAAAAGTATTTTCTAACCAAGAAGATCTGGGGGCCCTGGACCAGTGACTGATACCTTTGTTAATAGATGTTTATTTATAGTGCCCTTTTAACAAAGGACATAACAGCATGTTAGCAATAGCACTTTTTAACAGAGCCAGCATATTTCCCCCACAATCCGGTTCCTCATTTTACCCACCTCGTAAGAATGGAAGGCTGAGTCAACCTTGAGCTGGTGATGAGATTGAACCATTGACATACAGATCTACAGTCAGGTTCCGTGGCCTGCAGTACAGCACTCTACCTGCTGCGCCACCCCGGCTCTTGTTGAATCCTGCAATCAACTCCCCCATTTAATGTGGTAATCAGGGCAATTCCTTTGGTTGTTTATCTGGAAGGACCATTCTTACCATGTAAATGTTACAAAAAAGGTTTTAATAACCAGTAAAGCTCAAGGAGTATGCCTGGCAAAGAGAAGTTACTGTACCAGTAACCTTTTTTTTTCAGTTGTCTGGTATATAGATACCTTTTATGCATTCAGGATGATGGCACTTTGACCATCCCAGTGAAGCTAAGAACCTTGCCTTCACGAATGTGCAACTCAGAAGTGTCTGTTCCAAGCCAGACACATGTACACTCAAAGGGGTTTACTGACAAGACTTCAGATTTGTGCATTTAAAAATCATAACAGAAAGGGTATTTGTGCAAGTCTATGCACAGAGCAACATTCCTATTATAGCTTACTTGGAAAAAATTCCAAACACCACAAGTCCAAGGGGAGAAGCATAGGTACAGTCAAGTCACAATGAAGAAGCATAGGAATCCAAATGTGAGTTGTCAACATGTCTGGATCCAAAGTTTCCATAGGAATTAGATAGAGATACAGAGTGCAGAATGTGGCCACGTGAGCTATTTTGGGGTTACCTAGATTCGCCCACATCTCTCCAACACTCTGTGGCTTGCATTGGCTGCCAACCAGTTTCTGGTTGCAATTCAAAGTGTTGGTAATGACCTATAAAGCCCTACATGGCATCGGACCAGAATACCTCGGAAACAGTCTTCTGCCGCACAAATCCCAGCGGCCAATAAGGGCTCACAGAGTTGGCCTTCTCTGGGTCCTGTCAACTAAATAATGTAATCTGGCGGGCCCCAGGAGAAGAGCCTTCTCTGTGGCGTCCCCAGCCCTCTGGAATCAACTCACCCCAGAGATCAGAACTGCCCCCACGCTCCTTGTCTTTCGTAAATTGCTTAAGACCCACCTGTATCGCCAGGCATGGGGAATTGAGATATCTCCCCCAGGCTTATATAGTTTTATGTATGGTACGCTTGTGTTGTATGATTTTAAATGTTGATTTTTTTAAGATTTTTTTTAAAAATATCAGATTTGTTACATTGTCACATTGTTATTATTATTGTTGTGAGCCACCCCGAGTCTATGGAGAGGGGAGGCATACAAATCTAATAAATATAATATAATATAGAGTTTGAGTAAGTGGAGTAGTTTTTTCCAACAGCAGATGCAAAAACATTCAAAGACAGAAACACCTTTGATGGACAAGAAGCTTGTATGGGAGACACGTGCTCCTTCTCGCCGCCTCAGAGTCCCTCTTTTTCTTTTAAGCCTTAAAGTTTTGACTTTTTTAAAATTCTCCTCCCCTCCCCTTCTTCCTTCAGCAGCGACTGTCCTCCTCCTCTTCTTCCTCTTCCACTTCCCACCCAAATTCCAAGCTTTTATTTCTTTCCTAATGGGTTTGCACACATTATTTGCTTTCCTATGGGAAAAATTGCTTCTACTTACAAACTTTTCTAATTAAGAACCTGGTCATGGAACTAATTAAGTTCTTAAGTAAAGGTACCACTGTACTCATTTTAAATCTTCCTTCCTTCCTTCCTTCCTTCCTTCCTTCCTTCCTTCCTTATCTTCCCTTCTCTTTTTCTCTCTTCCTCTCTGTCTTTTTCTCTGTCTCTCTCCTCCTTCCCCTTTTCTCTTTTCTTCTCTGTGTCTTTCTGTCTATCCGCCTCTGTATATCTATCTGTACCTACCCCCCTTTCTCATGTGTGCTCATTTGAGTATAATTTCAGATACTCCACAACAACAAACTGTGCACAAGTGCTACAGCTTCACTCAACATGTGACCCCAGTAATTAACTCTGAGAAAGATGAGGCACATGGGAAAAAAAACTGGTGTATTCCACTCACACAAAAAGCCAGACCAGGCCTAGTATCTAGTTAAAACCGACCTTATCCATCCTACTTGCTACTTGGCTAGAATATACAGACACAAGGAGCTTAAATTAAATTGACAAACCATTGCTATACTGCTGTCAAGAAAACTCTATAAACCTGTAGGCACCAAGCTTGACTGGAGGGAATTTTTGCCTTGTTTGCTCTGGCATATATGTGAGTGAAGAAAAAAGTCAAAGAAGAAGGACATAAAATAATCTTCTCTTTTGGAGATTTAGTTCATTAACAGAAAGAATAGAAAATAGAATAGAAAATAGAATAACATAGAATAAGAATTTATTTTATTTATTTATTTATTTTTGTCCTATAGATTACAGTAAAAGTATAAACATGTATACATGAGGGGGGTTATGGGTACATGGGAACTTTAGGACAGGGATGATGGGCACATTGGTGTTTTTATACATGCCCCTTACAGACTTCTTAGGAATGGGATGAGGTGAATGGTAGACAGTGAAAGTTTGGGGGATTAAGGGAAGAAACAACAGAGTCTGGTAGTTTGTTTCAGGCATTGACCACTCTGTTGCTGAAATAGTATTTTTGCAATCGAGTTTGGAGTGGTTGACCTTAAGTTTGTTTCTATTTTGTGCTCATGTATTGTTGCAGTTGAAGCTGAAGTAGTTATTGGTGGGTAGGACATTGTAGCAGATAACTTTATATGCCACACTTAAGTCAGACCTAAGGTGGCATAGTTCTAAATTTTCTAAGCCCCAAATTCCAAGTCCTGTGGCATAAAGTATTATGTTGCAAACAGAGGAGCGGAGGACTCTTCTCGTGAAATATTTCCAGACATTCTCAATTGTATTAATGTATTGGCAGTTCTGTGTTAGCAAAAACTTCAGAAGAGAAGGATTTAGGGGTAGTGATTTCTGACAGTCTCAAAATGGGTGAGCAGTGTGGTCGGGCGGTAGGAAAAGCAAGTAGGATGCTTGGCTGCATAGCTAGAGGTATAACAAGCAGGAAGAGGGAGATTATGATCCCCTTATATAGAGTGCTGGTGAGACCACATTTGGAATACTGTGTTCAGTTCTGGAGACCTCACCGTACAAAAAGATATTGACAAAATTGAATGGGTCCAAAGACAGGCTACAAGAATGGTGGAAGGTCTTAAGCATAAAACGTATCAGGAAAGACTTAATGAACTCAATCTGTATAGTCTGGAGGACAGAAGGAAAAGGGGGGACATGATCGAAACATTTAAATATGTCAAAGGGTTAAATAAGGTTCAGGAGGGAAGTGTTTTTAATAGGAAAGTGAACACAAGAACAAGGGGGCACAATCTGAAGTTAGTTGGGGAAAAGATCAAAAGCAACGTGAGAAAATATTATTTTACTGAAAGAGTAGTAGATCCTTGGAACAAACTTCCAGCAGACGTGGTTGGTAAATCCACAGTAACTGAATTTAAACATGCCTGGGATAAACATATATCCATCCTAAGATAAAATACAGAAAGTAGTATAAGGGCAGACTAGATGGATCATGAGGTCTTTTTCTGCCGTCAGTCTTCTATGTTTTTATGTTTCTATGTCTGATATGTAGTGCATGTGCCAGACAGATAAGCTGTGTTCAAGAATTAGTCTAGCAAAGGTTTTTTATGCTCTAGTTAAAAGTACAATATTACAAGAGAAGAAGCTATACAAGAGTAGGTTAACAACTCTTAATGCCTTTTTGGCAATGTTGTTATAGTGCAGAGGTCCCCAACCACCGGTCCGCGGACCGGCACCGGGCCGTTGGGGGTTTTCAGCCGGTCCGCGGCGCCAGGGCCCCCTCAGCCTTTCCGCACCACCAGCGGCGCTCCCCCCGCCAGCCAGCCAAGCCCCGCGCCCGCCGGAACCGGCTCCTCGCTCTCCCCCCGCCGCCCGCCGCGTTTGCAGGAGGTGGGGAGGGTCGGGCGGCCCGCCAAGGCCAGGAGGGACGCCGCTGCCCCCCCCTTCCCTCTCTCCGCCCGCCGCTGCGCCTCCTTGACGCCGAGAGGAAATGCCGGCGTCAAGCGGAGGTCTTCAATGTCGGGGGCACACAGGCGGTTGCACGCGCTCCCTATCTCCCTGCTAGCCCACTCGGAGTATTGAAAATAAGAAAAACCTTTGCCGGCGAAGGCTTTTCTTATTTTGAATATTCCGAGTGGGCTAGCAGGGAGATAGGGAGCGCGTGCAACCGCCTGTGTGCCCCCGACATTGAATATCACCTTCGCCGGCCCCACCTCTCCTGCAAACCCCCTTGCTGAGAGCCCGGGGCGAAAGTGCTCTCGCAAAGGTGAGGCGGGCAGGGCGTGCGCGCGTCACCGCTGAGAAGAACGGAGAATGAGAGTGAGTGATAGCAACAGACAGCAAGATAGAGAGAAAGTGAGAAAGAGAGAGTGAGAGAAAGGGGGGGAGAAAGAGATAGCAAGAGAGAGAACAAGAGAGAGAAAGAGCGTGCAAAAGAAAACAAGAAAGAGTGAGAGAGAGAGAAAGCAAAAGAGACAGAAAGAAAACAAGAGAGAGAAAGTGAGAAGAAGAGAGAGAAAGAGGGGGAGAGAGAGAGAAAGAGAGGGAGAGGGAGAAAGAGAGAGGGAGAGGGGGGAGAGATAGCAAGAGAGGGAGAGAGAGAAAGAGAGAGGGAAAGGGGGGAGAGATAGCAAGAGAGGGAGAGAGAGAGAGAGAGGGAAAGGGGAGAGGGGGGAGAGAAAGAGAGTGGGAGAGAGAGAGGAGATAAAGGAAGAGGAGAGAGAGAAAGGAAGAGAAAGAAAGAAAGAGGGATAGAAAGAGAGAGAGAGTGAGAGATGCTCAGTGAGCCTTTCTTTGAAGTTGCCTTTCTTTCTTTCTTTCTTTCTTTCTCTTTCTTGCTTTCTTTCTTGCTCTTTTTCTTTCTCTCTTTTACCTTCCCTTCCTCTATTTCTTCTTTTCTTTCTCCTTCCTACCTTCTTCCCTTACTCTCCCCTTTCATAAGTTTCCTTGCTTCCTTCCTCTGTTCCTGTCCCTTCCCCCCTTCTTTCTTTCTTTCTTTCCTTCCTTCCTTTCCTCCCTCCATTTCTTGCTTTCCTTTTCCTTCCTCCCTTCTTTCCTCCCTCATTCCCTTCTTTCACTCCTTCCTCTCTTACTCTCCCCTTTCACACCTTTCCTTGCTTCCTTTGCACCCTTCTTCTGTTCCTGTCCCTTCCCTCTTTCCTTCCTTCCTTCCCACCCTCCGTCCATTCATTCACCCATTCCTCTCTTGATCGCCCCTTTTACGGCGCCGCTGACATCTAGCTCCCCCCCCCCCCCCACCGGGCCATGGAAAACTGGTCTAGCTTAAAGCCGGTCCCTGGTGCAAAAAAGGTTGGGGACCTCTGTTATAGTGGACTCTGGCACTTGGATCATTAGAGATGAGTACCCCAAGGTCCTTAACAGAGTGAGAGAGAGTAAGAGTGAGGGTGAGAGTGAGAATTAGAATCATTAGAATCATTAAAATCGGAATTTGGAACTGAAACTGGAACTAGAGTTATAGAACACTACTTACCAGAGCTTACAAAACTTTTGCCAGACCCATCCTCGAATACAGCTCATCCGTTTGGAACCCATATCGCATCTCAGACATTAACACCCTTGAAAAGGTCCAAAGATACTTCACCAGAAGAGCCCTTCACTCCTCCACTCGAAACAGAATACCCTACGAGACTAGACTTTCAATCCTGGGCCTAGAAAGCTTAGAACTAAGACGCCTTAAACATGATCTAAGTATTGCCCACAAGATCATGTGCTGCAATGTCCTGCCTGTCGGCGACTACTTCAGCTTCAACCACAACAACACAAGAGCACACAACAGATTTAAACTTAATATTAACCGCTCCAAACTTGACTGTAAAAAATATGACTTCAGTAACCGAATTGTCGAAGCGTGGAACTCATTACCGGACTTCATAGTGTCATCCCCAAAGCCCCTTAGATTATCTACGGTTGACCTATCCAGATTCCTAAGAGGTCAGTAAGGGGCGAGTACAAGTGCACTAGAGTGCCTTCCCTCCCCTGTCCTATTGCTCTCTTTTATCTCCTATACCTTTCTTCTATTCCGATATCTCTTCTTCTATTCTTTCATTGATATGTTCTATTACTATATCTCCTCTATAACCTTCATCATGTATTTTACTATGTGTGCATGTGTATGTATGTGTCTGTGTGTGTGTGTGTGTGTGTGTGTGTGTGTATATATATATATATATATATATATATATATATGTGGACAAAATAAATAAATAAATAAAAACTTTTGCTAGAACTAGAACTAAAATTAGAATTATAATTCTTTATTGGACATACAAGGAATTTGTTTCTTGTGCATATGTATACTGTATACACAAACATACATTGTACATGCAAACAGATAGGGTCTTCCATTGCACTATGTAGTTTAGTATAGCATCCCCCTCCCAAGTAATTGTACAATATTCTGCGATCACTGAGGGCTCCGTCTGATAAAACCAGAAAATTAAGGTAAGGTTAAGTTATCAATAGCAATATTAAGCCAGGCCAGAGAGAGATTCCTTTTTTCTCCACAATTTCCATTTGCAGATTTGCTTTGTTTTTATTCCCACATTTTCTCTACTTTTGTAATTTGAGACTGCGGCTTCAGCTTTTCAAAAATGACTTTCCCCCCCACTGGCTTCCTCAAAAGAGTTCCACTCACTGCTCTTTTGCAGAGTTTATCAGCAAGGACACTGTCATTTCATAATGGGTTCCTGTTGCTACTCAAATGAAAATGTCATGGCAGCGTGTGAGACTTAGATTGAATTGATCTTTGCAGCTTCTGTCATGGTGACATTATGTGAGTCATTTGACTAACCGTTGACTGTGCTCCAAGTAGATGGATGGGCAGTAGGCTGCATTACGACTTGGCCTTAAAGCAGTTGGCTAATCAGAATTGGTCATATAGTAATTGCATGGACTCATACTGACCTATAATTACTCTATATGGCAAAACCTTTTCCAATCTTATTTCTAACACTTTTGCAATATCTCTGCAATTATACTTATCTTCTCCAGGAGGCACAATTATATAGTTATTTGTGTGCTGTAAAAACTTTTAAGTGAAATCTAAAGTTGAATCCACTATTTTTGACTCAACCATGGGTAGTATTTCTGGGGATACTTGTAATTAGCAGTTTGAAGAGAGCACAGAAAATTGCAAAGAAGTGCAGAGTTTTTAAACAGAATCTTTGAAATGACAGGGAAACAGCACAAGGTATAAAGATAGGGGTCATATAGAGGTTGTGTGCAGCAAACTGCTTACTTCAAGTAGGCCTCACATACCTACATGATCTCACCCAGTTCACATTGCTTCCCAAGGTATGCCCATGTTACACCAACACTCCGCAGTCTGCATTGGTGGCCGATCAATTTCTGGTCACAATTCAAAGTGTTGGTTATGACCTTCATGGCATCGGACCAGAATATCTCCGGGACCGCCTTCTGCCGCACGAATCCCAGTGACCGGTTAGGTCCCACAGTGTTGGCCTTCTTCGGGTCCTGTCGACTAAGCGATGTCGTTTGGCGGGACCCAAGAGAAGAGCCTTCTCTGTGGTGGCCCCGGCCCTCTGGAACCAGCTACCCCCAGATATCAGAGTTGCCCCCACCCTCCTTGCCTTTCGCAAGCTCCTTAAAACCCACCTCTGTCATCAGGCATGGGGGAATTGAAATTTCCCTTCTCCCTAGGCTTATAGAATTTATACATGGTATGCTTGTATGTATGAGTGGTTCTTTAAATTGCGTTTTTAAAGATTGTTTTAATATTAGATTTGTTTACACTGTCTTTTTATATTGTTGTTAGCCGCCCGGAGTCTTCGGAGAGGGGCGGCATACAAATCTAATAAATACAAATACAAATACAAATGATGCAGGACACTGTCCCTGGCTAATCCATGATCTCAACTAGGTTGTATCACTAGGGTGTTCTTAAGAATTGGCGAGGAGAATTCGCTAATAAAAATGCTGTTCCTCCCAGTTACCTTTTGCTGTTTGGAAAATGATATAAAAGAAATAAACACTGCAAAGACATCTTAGCATCCTGCAATGACTGGTCTTTAACTTCATCATCTAGAGCCCAACGTGGGTCTATTGCCTGGATGGGGGGGGGGATGCAGTGGGGTAGCGAAAATGGAGCTCCACCCCAGCACACCCAATTTGCACTGAAAGATGGCGAAAGAAAATGCATAAGCCATGCCCACAGTATGGTAGTAAAAATTTTGGTTGCCTTTCACTGGTTGTATTCTATCTCAACACCAGCATAAGCATATATGGGAACTCCAATTCCTGTTTACATAAGTCAGGTGTCAGACATCTTAGCATCTTACAATGCCTGGTCTCTAAGGGCATATGGCATTCAGATCTGTGGATATGGTTATCAAAATGGCTCAAGGGTCTCTTAAGCAAAAACATTTCTAGTGGATATGTAATTCCACTTTACCCAGGATGATTAGGAGCCAACTACCATATCTGGAGGGAAAAGAAGCATTGTGTAATCATAAAGACAATCCCAGCCAGCAGCTACTTACAGTTACAGTTTCTATCTATTCACTGGCTCAGCGTCAAAAGTAATATTTCTGTCTTGTGCACAGGGTTGTTTTGTGTGTCCATTTGATGGGTACATTTGTGTTGGGTGTGTGTATGTTTGTGTGTGTGTGTGTGTGAGAGAGAGAGACTACTTCAGCTACAGCCACAACAACACAAGAGCACACAACAAATTTAAACTTAATATTAACCACTCCAAACTTGACTGTAAAAAATATGACTTCAGTAACCAAGTTGTCGAAGCGTGGAAGTCATTACCGGACTCCATAGTGTCATCCTCAAACCCCCACCACTTTACCCTTAAATTATCTATGGTTGACCTATCCAGATTCCTAAGAGATCAGTAAAGGGTGAGTACAAGTGCACTAGAGTGCCTTCCATCCGCTGTCGTATTGCTCTCCTATATCTCCTATACCTTTCTTCTATTCCTATATCTCTTCTTCTATTCTTTCATTGATATGTTCTATTAATTTATCTTCTTTTCTATTCTTTTCTTAGATATATTTTACTATGAGTATCTCCTCTATAACCTTCATCATGTATTTTACTATGTGTGTGTGTGTGTGTGTGTGTGTGTGTGTGTGTGTATATATATATATATATATATATATATATATATATATATATATATATACATACAGTAGTCCCTCGCTATACCGCGCTTCACCTACTGCGGCTTCACTTCATCGCGGGTTTCTGAGGAAGTCGATCGGCA
>NW_027248482.1:293598-481098 GCF_031021105.1 Erythrolamprus reginae | reverse complement strand
ATAAAGAATGTATATGCCATTGATTCATTTGAATGCTGAACCTTAGCATGAGTCTGGCTGCCTTGAACACATTTTATGATTCCGTGTGGAGTTAGCATAGTGTTCTAGTCTACCTGACATTCTTTCCAAATTTTAGTAGCTACAAGACAGAGCAGATTCAAGAAATTTGGACCTCCATTGCAACACAGGCTCCATCACAGTAGGAGCAGCCCAAACATTAAAATGCAGATCTAGTTCTCAAAAAAGAAATATTACAACTAAATTCAAAATGAATCTCCACAGAATTTGAACAAAAGGTCTGGCTTAGGCTGAGCCCGCAGGGTTATTCTCATCTTTTGCTCTCGAAAATATAAATAAATGCTGCTTTTATGTATTACAGAATCTAATTCTTCTTCTTTAGGGGGAGAAATACTTCTTTGGACACACACAGAGAGAAAACTGCTTTTACTTTTGAAATGCTATTTTCCTTGCTTTCCCTCTTACAGATATTGCTATCAGTTTATTAGTGTTCAGCTGCAATTCTTGCTAGACCAATCAATCATTCCTGGCTCACCATAGACTTCAAGCAGCTTTTTATTAGTTTCCATTCCAAAAACATCTGAAACTTTGTACAAATGATACTCTGAGTAGACTAGCTGGATTTGGAAATGTCAAAGTGTGATGGTAAAATGCTGAATATATATTGGAGTGTTTTATTCAAAATATATTTGACTATCAAGAGATAGCCATACAGCCAGGGGAGGGCAGCAGGCAAGATGGGGTGGAACGCAGTTCCACTGGTGGAAATGAAGATGCGTGCGCAACTCCAGCTGATCGGCATCTGTCACTTCCTGGATTACTGGTCTCGGCTTGGCTCTCCTTTTCCCCTTGCTGCTGCTGCTGTGTCTGTGCTCCTTGCCTTTTTCCTCTTTCCTCCTTCCTGGCCTCGGATGAGCTTCCCTCTCTCCTGCCTGGCTCCCCTCCAGCCTCACATGGCCAACTCCTGCCTGAGATGCAAGCTGAAGGTGTGGGTGGAAGCAGCGCTGGCAGCATTTATCCTTCTGGCGGCACCCATTCGTCTAGCTACCCAGCCTGGGGTGGGGGGCGGCCCAGGAAGGAGAGCATGAAAAATGCGAAGCAAATTGTCACTTCAGCGAGCGACACTGATAAGGTTGTAAGTCAAGGACTTAACAGTTCACTTGAACGATGATGATTGTTCAAGCCACACCCACCTGATCACATGGCTGGCAAGCCACTCCTAACCAGTCACATGAACATTAAGCCACACCCACAAAATAAGCCACACCCAAGTGTGGCAGTAAAATTTTTGGCTGCCCGTTACTGCATACAGCATGAGCATCTTATACATTGTATATACCCATTCTTCCTTTAAAAAACATCAACACATCCCTGTCTCCATCTCCCTCTTTTACTAGGCAAACAAATGGAAGAAGGAATTGCCTGGCCTATTGTTTCTGAGATCTCAAGTAGAATCTCTTCTTTTTAAACTGGGTAGTTGCACATATGGGAGGTGTAGAGTGGTAGCATAGCATCCATCACGGTTCTCCTGGCAGATTGCTTATAGACCTAACATGAGCGGGGGACAGAGGTGGGATTCTACCTGTTCGGACCTGTTTGGGCAAACCAGATGCTCTGACAATCAGCTGGGAGCAAATTGCTTCCCTCCGACAATCAGGTGAAGCATGTGATTACCGAACCGGTTATTAAACTGGCAGGATCCACGACTGGGTGGGTCAGCAGGACAGTTGAGAAGTGGCTGAACGCTGGTTGGGATGATAGTAGCCATAGGATTCTGTAGTCCAGTACACTCTAGGCAAGGCTGCAGTCCAGTGCAGTCCAGTGCAGTCCAGTGTACTCTGGATTATGGCTACCAAGCAAGCAGAGGAGCCAGTGTGCTTCTCCTGTGTGCTTTAGCAACAGGTGCCAGATCAAAGTGCTTTTCTCTCGATATTCTCAGTTTCCGTATCAATTTTCAAAACTTGCCCTGTTCTCCCTAGTCTCATTCATTCAAGCATCGCAAATACATTTCCTAGGTCGGCAGAGGTAGAGTAATTGTAAGAGACTGAGCAGCAGCAGCGAATGAGACTGCTGTGATAGACAGAGTTAAAGAAAGAAAACACCAGTAGTGGGTTTCACTTACCTTTGCTACTGGTTCGGAATTGTGAATATTCATGCGTGCATGCTCCCTTTGCTCGCGTGTAGCGATTCTGTGCATGTGCTGAACCTTCTGCGCATGCACAGATCATCCGTGATGCCATCCGGACAGCTGGGCGGAGCCTCCCACTACTGGAAGGGACCTTCCTCAGGGAACCTCCACTTGCAATTCCCTTTAACTTACCCAACCACTTAGGATAGGAAGAAGGAAAAAGTGAGGATAGGTGGATTTTGCTGAGTAGCATGTTTAATTTCTAATAATAGTACATGGCTCATTTGAGGCTACCTACTCACTGGGATTTGAAAAAGGGAAGATACATAATAGATTGTTATCAATTGTCATCTATGTGAAAAGGGTATTTAAATAAATCAAGTTTTAACACTCCTACGCTTACTGTTTTGCAACATGGCAGCTTGCTTATCAAAGAGCTGTTCTATGATGTCTCCTCCTTTAAAAAAAATAAAAACAAAAACAACTATAGAATGATCATTTTTTATTCATCTCCTTTATAACCATCTCCTTGTTTTCCCATAAGAGAAAGAAATGAACCTTTGAATTTACAAATTCCTTGCCTCACTCTGGTCCCATGTCAAATTGGACATCTTATAGTTCATCTTGAATGGAAGCAGATATTTTCCAGTTCAGTGATCTGGGCCCAAAGTGAATGTTATGTTTGATATAAATCTAAATTACCTTGTGGTAAGCTTCTACCCATTTGTGTTTGGTATTAGAGTTCTTGTAAAACTTTTTATAGAACTACAGGAGAGAAAAGTTAAGTGTGCCTCAATGTTGGTTGCAAATTTAGTAATTACCAATTGTTGTGGTTAGCTCTGACCCAGCTCCTGCCCCAAGGACTGTGGATGTGAGGGAGACATCCACATGCTGCAGGCCTGTTTTGCCCCCCCCCCCGGTGGAATCTGCTGATGAAGGCTCCTCTGACCAAGAAGACATGAGTGACAGGGAGGAGGAGAGTGTGGCAGACAGCTCAGAAGGAGATCAATTATCTAGCTCCTCCTTGGATTCAGAACAAGAGTTAATGATACAGCTACGCATGCGGAGAGCGATGCTTAGGCAACAACAACTGAGAGATTATTATCAAAGAAAATGAGGCCACCTGTGGTTGGGTGGGGCTGTGGTAATTAGTGAGGCTGCTATAAATAGCAACCTGTGGGTTTGGCCATTGTGGAGGATTATCTGATCGTTGTGTTTCATGACTGCTTTACTGACTTTGACCTTTTGTGTGCTGATTTCCCCCCGCTTTGAAACTAAACCAGAGCAAAGTGTGTTTCACTTTGTGAAAGAAGAAGGACTGTGAATTGCCTCACAGCTGCAAGCTAAGTATCACAGAACTGATAAGGGACTTGTACAAATTACCAGTTTGTTTGGAGACGAGTGCTCTTTGCTATACCAAAAGAGGGCTTGGTTTAAGTGAATTTTCATGATAAAGAACATTGTTTTGAATTTTCAAATGTGTGTGTGTCTGAAATTTGTACCTGTGAATTTTCGGGAGGATTCTACCAGAGAGCCCGACAGAGCACCAATAATCTCCCTTCCCCTTAAAGATACTATTTGCATTTTTGGAAACCTACAAACTAATGCAGGAATGCATTGATGTCGATTCTAGTTGTCCATTATTTCTTAATAGTATATTTTAGAACCCTGCAGGTAAACCAATGCAAGAATTATTTAGCCTATTGGCAAGCTTTTCTCCAACACTTGTCATAACTAGGATGAATAATTTTAATAGAAACAAGCTTTCTAAACTATTTAAAACATTCTTAAGTCAATACTTCATACAAATTACTTTTGCATTGCAATAGATTTATATATTTCCATGTGCAATTAAATGAATTCAAGTTGTCATTCGCAGTGCCAATGAATCACTCAGATTCATTTTTAGCATGTGTTCTTGTGTGCAGACTGAATGCAGTCTTAACCTTAATTTTGTAACCTGAGCTCATTTTAAAAAGGTCTGAATTCCCACATGGAATCTGAGATATAATTTTCCAGACACTATTTATTTATTTATTGTATTTCTATGCCGCCCAACTCCTGAAGGACTAAGACATAAAGACTTATGAATATGCATTTCCCGAAAGACAATGAACATAAGTATGTACAAGTTAAATATGTTCAAAAATCAGAATAATGCAGACTATATTTTTTATATAATTTGAAGCTTTATTCCTCCAGTATCTTAGGTTACTTAGCTAGCTGTCAATTTTTATTCCTGAGGAAAATCTTTAAAATAATTTTTTGAAGTTTAGCCACTCCAATATTCTGTACTGCATACTTAAGAACATTGTTAACAGCATCATCCCAAGTCAGATTGTCTGCCTGTATTTCAATCTAGTTTACCCTGATTGGCAGCAGTTTTGTGGAAGGCTTTTATAGCACATGCAAACTGATTGTTTACTTGCAGGTGCTAGGATTGCAATTTGAAATCTGTGAACTATGAATGTTCTTTATTTTTGACCAGTGCTTCAATTTTGGGAAGAATTTTCAAAGATCCTATACCTATACAGTGATCCCTCCATTATCGCGAGGGTTCCGTTCCAGGAACCCTCGCGATAATTGATTTTTCGCGATGTAGGGTTCCGGAAGTAAAAACATCATCTGTGCATGCACGCCCTTTTTTTTCATGGCCGCGCATGCGCAGATGGTGGGGTTTCCGTGAGGGCTGCGGGGAAGACCCAGGGAAGGTTCCTTCGGCCGCCCAGCAGCTGATCTGCTCGGTAGCGCAGCAGCAGTGAGGAGCCGAAGATCGGGGTTTCCCAGCTGCCCACGCAAAGGGGAAACCCCGATCTTCGGCTCCTTGCTGCTGCTGCGCTACCGAGCAGATCAGCTGCTGGGTGGCCGAAGGAACCTTCCCTGGGTCTTCCCCGCCGCCTCGGCTCCTCGCTGATGCCCACCCGCCGTTTGCCGCTCGCCCGTTCACCCACCCACCCGCTGTTTGCCGCTCGAGAGCAAGAGGAAGGAAGAGAGTGACGTCATCGTGGGAAAAATCGCGATATAGCGTTTCGCGAAGATCGAGATCGCGAACATCGAGGGATCACTGTAGATCCCATCCACCCACCCACCATCACCTCCTCCCCCCTCTTCCTCCTCCTCCTCCTCTTCTTCTTCTTCTTCCTCCCCATCTCTCATCTATCTATCTATCTATCCATCCATCCATCCATCCATCCATCCATCCATCCATCTATCTATCTATCTATCTATCTCATTTGATAGTCATAGAAACATAGAAGACTGACGGCAGAAAAAGACCTCACGGTCCATCTAGTCTGCCCTGATAATATTTCCTGTATTTTATCTTACAATGGATATATGTTTATCCCAGGCATGTTTAAATTCGGTTACTGTGGATTTACCAACCATGTCTGCTGGAAGTTTGTTCCAAGGATCTACTACTCTTTCAGTGAAATAATATTTTCTCATGTTGCTTTTGATCTTTCCCCCAACTAACTTCAGATTGTGTCCCCTTGTTCTTGTGTTCACTTTCCTATTAAAAACACTTCCCTCCTGAACCCTATTTAATCCTTTAACATATTTAAATGTTTCGATCATGTCCCCCCTTTTCCTTCTGTCTTCCAGACTATACAGATTGAGTTCATTAAGTCTTTCCTGATATGTTTTATACTTAAGACCTTCCACCATTCTTGTAGCCCATCTTTGGACCCGTTCAATTTTGTCAATATCTTTTTGTAGGTGAGGTCTCCAGAACTGTCTCACCTTATTTTCTATCTCTCAGCAAATAATAGCATCTAGCAACCTAATATGGGCTGGGCTGGTACGAGGAGAGAACATCCCCCACACCACCAACTAAGACTAGGTGAGTGTGTCCCTTACTTCCTCAATCCAATGCAATAGAAATCTCAAATGAAAACTAATCAATGCAAGAAGTGTAGTTAATAAAATGCCAGAATTCCCCCTCCTATTAAACACTGACAACTTTGACATTGTGTTAGTCTGTGAAACATGGCTAAATGCATCCCTCCCTGAGTCTATCATTACAGCAAGAAACTACCTTGTCTTCCGGTCTGAAGGTGAAACCCATATAGGAGGCCAAGTAGCTATATTCTACAAAAAGACGCTAGCCTAAAAAAATATCCAAGTTACACAGGATCTCACCCTTCCTGAAACCATTGTCTGTGATCTGTCCTTAAATACCATACTTCATTTCCTATTTTGTTACAGCCCCCAGCCCCAGCTTAATGTGAACAAATTAACCTCACTGCTAACATGGGCAGCCTCAGACTACATGTTCCACTAATAACTACTCTAACCAAGAAAAACAAACTACCTATATCAATAAGGAAGCTACAATCAAAAAGAAAATCCCTCTGGTGAAAAAACAAAGCAGGCTATGTAGCTAACTTCAAAAACTACTACAAAAATATATATCACCGAATAAAGATGGAATGCTCCAACTATCACAGCAAATGAGGAAAACCTTCTCTGCACAAAACCCAACCGCACCTTCTACAACTCCGTAAATAACAAACTCAAGGACTCAAGATTCTCCCTATCACTGATAGGACTAAACAACTAAGAATGCTATGTTGAAACAGTCAAAGCTAACCTCTTCAACACATTCTTTGGCTCAGTCTTTATAAGCAGCAACAGCTCATGCCCCAAATTCCCTAGATGTATCCCAAATACTCACAACAATTTAACACAAATAGACTTCACTGAAGACAATGTTGAAAAATCATTGCATGGCCTAAAACCTTCTCTGTCAATTGGACCTGATGGACTATGTGCATACTTCCTATAAAAAGGTCTCCACAGCCATAGCTGAACCACTATCATTTTTGAAAAATCCTACAGGACCAGTTCCCTACCAAACCTATGGTCACTAGCCACAGTCATCCCTATCTTCAAAATGGGAGATCCCAGTCTAGTAGAAAACTACAGACCAATCTCTCTATTCTGCGTCACATGCAAAGTATGGAATCAATCATAAGCCAATCCATTACCCCCCACCTAGAAACAAGCAATTTACTTTCAAACAAGCAATTCAGTTTCAAGCAAAAATTATCCTACAATCTACAACTACACTGCAAAAACATATGGACCTCAAAACCACATCAGGGCAAAACAATAGACCCAATTTACATAGACCTCTATAACTCAGTGATTCACAGTAAACTACTTCTAAAACTGAAATCCCAGGGCATCTCTGGACCCCTTCATGACTAGATAACTGCATTCAACAAATGGTCAAAATAATCCCATTCCTGTTAATAGTGGAGTACACTAAGATAGCATACTAGGACCAACACTCTTTATATTCTGTATAAATGACCTTTGAAATCACATTAGAATAGAATAGAATAGAATTTTTATTGGCCAGGTGTGACTGGGCACACAAGGAATTTGTCTTGGTTAGTGTTGGGTGAACCGAACCTGCACAATTCGGATTCGTACCGAATTTTGTGGTGTTTGACATGCCAAACCCGAACCCAATTTTTTGAAAAAATTCGTGCTCCAGTTCAGCATTCATGCTGAGCACCATGAAGTGCCACCGCCTGCTGCCATCTGCTGAGAAGAGGAGGCGGAACCAGATGCCAGTGGCGGCAGAGAAAGGCGAACACCGGGGAGCTGTTGGCCAGTCAGGAGGGAGGCACAAAAGGAGCTGGGGAATCCCACAAAATGTTTTTATTTTTACGTGAAAGGACCTCCCTTTGCTTGTGAAGCTGCTGCAGCATCCTTTTTCATAAAAATAAAAATAAATAAAAATAAAAAATCCATAAACATAAAAAACAATGGGATTCTGGGGGTGGAGCTTTGATGCCATGGAGCGTTCGGAGTTTGGGTTCGGGTTCAGCCGAACTTTGCGTGAAGTTTGTCTGAACTCACCGAACCCGAACACCTTTGGTTCACCCATCACTAGTCTTCAGTTTCAGTTTCAGTTTAATCAGATTTGTATGCCGCCCCTCTCCGCAGACTCGGGGCGGCTCACAACAGTAGCAATACAATAAGACAAATCCAATATTTAAATTAATTTAAAAACACCACAAATTAAAAAACCAATCATACACACTAACGTACCATACATAAATTTTATAAGCCTAGGGGGAAAGAACATGTCAATTCCCCCATGCCTGACGACAGAGGTGGGTTTTAAGGAGCTTACGAAAGGCTAGGAGGGTGGGGGCAACTCTGATATCTGGGGGGAGTTGGTTCCAAAGGGTCGGGGCCGCCACAGAGAAGGCTCTTCCCCTGGGTCTTGGTGCATATGCTCTCAGCGTACCTAAAAGAAAAAGATACATGTATCACATCAAGAATCATGTGATACAACACTTAATGATTGTCATAGGGGCCAAATAAGCAATGAACAAACAATCAATATTAATAAAAATCTTAGGATACAAGCAACAAGTTACAGTCATACAGTTCCTAAGTAGGAGGAAAAGGATGGTAGGAATGATAAAAAAAACTAGTGGAAATAGAAGTGCAGATTTAGTAAAAAGTCTGACAGTGTTGAGGGAATTATTTGTTTAGTAGAGTGATGGCGTTTGGGAAAAAAACTGTTCTTGTGTCTAGTTGTCTTGGTGTGCAGTGCTCTGTAGCAACGTTTTGAGGGTAGGAGTTGAAACAGTTTGTGTCCAGGATGCGAGGGGTCAGTAAATATTTTTTCCGCCCTCTTTTTGACTCATGCATTATCTGAGTGTCTTAGTTTTCTTTGCTTGTTTATGTAAAAATCTTCAACATAACCAAGAACACTGCTACCCTCCAAAAAGACCTTGAGTCTGTGTCGGAATGGTCAAACACCTGGCAACTCCAAATCTCAACCAACAAATGCTTTGTTCTATACATTGGCAAAAAGAATCAGAACCCCAAATACAAGCTGAATAAACAGGACCTTGCAGACAACCCTCACTCTGTCAAAGACCTTGTAATACTCATATCAAATGACCTAAGTGCCAAAACCCACTGCAAAAACATTGGCCAAAAAGCTTCAAGAGTTGTTAACCTAATCCTACAAAGCTTCTTTTCCAGTAATATCACACTACTAATCAGAGCATACAAAACATCCTTGAATACAGCTCATGTCTGGAACCCACACTTCATTTTGGACATAAATACATTAGAAAGTGTCCAGAGATACTTTACGAGAAGAGCCCTCCACTCCTCTACTTGCAACAGAATACCTTACACAACCAGACTTGAAATCTTGGGCTTAGAAAGCTTACAACTACGTCGCCTTCAGGATGTCCTAAGCATAGCTCATAAAGTCATTTGCTACAATGTCCTTCCTGTCAACAACTTTTTCAGCTTCAAACACAACATGCAAGCCCACAACAGACACAAACTCAAAGTAAACCGCTCCAAAACTGACTGTAGAAAACTGAGGAGAGGGGCGGCATACAAATCTAATAAATAATAACTTTAGCAACAGAGTGTCTGTAACTCACTACCTAATTCTGTAGTTTTGTCACCTAGCCCCCAAAACTTTACTCTTAGAATGTCCACTGTTGACCTCACACAATTCCTAGTCAGTAAGGGGTGTGCATAAGTGCACCGTTCCTGTCCTAATATTCCCTCTTATCAGTACCCATCATGTATATAAACTATGTTATAACTATGTACTTGTACCAAGACGTAATTGATAAACAAACAAACAAACAATATGATTTGAATACAAACAAAGAGAGAATGAGTGTGGGGTAGTAGTTCAGGCGTTGAATTAAGAATGTGGAAGACAGGGAAGCTATTTGAATGAGCTGGGAACAATCACAATCTCTCAGATGTAGTTGGGGTTTTTTTGTGTTTCCCAACCAATACACCATCCTGTGCTGATCCAATATGATCCATGTTCTGGTCTGTAATGACAAGACATTCATTCTTCATTGGATTGATTCATGCTGATTAAGCAGCAACAACAGAGAGCTTCAATACTTTGAATGTGACCAAAGTTAGTACTTATTTGTTCTTCAATATGACAAAGCCTTGGTTTATAAAAACCAAGTTCTAAAAACTACTTAGAATGCAATGCAAGTTGTTACAGTATTGTTTCATTTGTAGTTAACCTATAAATATAAATTCCAAGAGAAAAACAATAAAATGTTGTGTCAGAAAGCATATAAACTGTTATTCCTTTGTTTTGTGAAACACTTTTCATTGTCAGAAGAAGAATTAAAATGAAAAAATATAGGGTGGTAGTGGATGACTTGTTTGCATGAAAACACAAAGCTAAGCAGGGAGTCTGTGAGTCTGTGTGGGAGAACAGCAGATTTATTTGTTTACATCTCTTTTAGCCCTTACTATTTATCTTTTCTTATACAGCACATATCACATGTCTTTGCCATTCATTATTCAACTTGTGGTCCTCTCCCACCAGTTCTTTTGCCAAGTGAGCTTGTCACGTGGAACATATTTGCTGAAAAATGAAATAATCCAGAAATATTTGTTGGCTTATTATTTTGCTCTAAAGTTTTTCTTCTTCTAAAAGTAGCAATTTATGTCCTTTAGAAACAAAGCATTTCTGATACTTTTCACAATACATTGTCTCCACATGCCATGCATGCCTTGATAAATTAACTGTCATCATGGCAATATAACAAATAAAGTTACAACTCGTTCCAAAAACATAGATACACTGAGATGTCGCTTTTGGCTGAAATGAAACATTACTGGAGCTGAAATATGGCACATTTAGAATATGGAGTAATATGAAATGAGCACGAAATACCAGGGAATAATACCACTTCAGCAATTCTCCACATGTCATGATAGTCAGAACAGAAAAGAATATGAAACTATTATTGTGCTCCCTTATTATGCATTTATTTATTTATCAAAATATAAGCTGCCTCCTGTCTTGGATTCAATTTGATGGCAGACATTTTGGCTAATATTGGATATTTATTCATGATTCAGCTTCTGTTATAATCCAGATATATGCTCCTAGTTATTTATAACAATAATAAATGGTGGTATAAAAACAAATAAAATAAAACCCATGGTCGTAACCTTTCACTGGGTTACTTTTATAATGATAAAAGAACTGAATGTGTGTCCAGCTATGTAAATCATTTCATGAAATTCAGAGATTCACCTTGTAAATAATCAGCATCTTGGCTGATCTATGTGCTACTGTTATGGTTACCATGTGCAAACCACCAGCAAAGTGTCCAGAAAAATCAAAGAGAATTTATTTTTGGAACATGGATCATTGACATCCTACTGAAAGTAGAACCTATGGCAAGGCGTGAAAGATGGATAGAACTCATATCAACCGATCATTACATTGACATCCAGTGAGATCAGGCTTCAGATGAAGGTTTATTACAGGAAGTAAGCGAGAAGATATATGTATATTCTTTTGGAAAGGGAAAGCACAGAATGATAACAGGACCTATGGATAAGGTTTTGTAATCAAAGCTCCTCTGCTGAAGAACATCTGTACTCCATCTATTGAAATAAATGAACATAAGTTCCACTTTCCTTTCAGCAAGTCCTGGTACATTGTCAGCTATTTGTGTACCAATGTACCAATTTTCATGAGTTCTAAGACAAGAAGACTTCTTGTCGAAACATAGAGCAGTTTTAAGACTGCTTGGGGAACATAGAGATTCCAGGCTGATTCCTATTTTGACTCTTCCCCAAGCTCTGCCACTTTTTCTCCTACGGGTGGGGACAGAACAGAGACAACACTATAAAAACAAAATCATTGTTGAGAACACCCAATGTGACAAATGTGAAGAACTTCAAATAAAATTTGGGAGGCATCTTGTCAAGTAATGTTAGCAAAAACTTCAGAAGAGAAGGACTTAGGGGTAGTGATTTCTGACAGTCTCAGAATGGGTGAACAGTGCGGTCAGGTGGTAGGAAAAACAAGTAGAATGCTTGGCTGCATAGCTAAAGGTATAACAAGCAGGAAGAGAGAGATTGTGATCCAGCTATATAGAGCGCTGGTGAGACCACATTTGGAATACTGTGTTCAGTTCTGGAGACCTTACCTACAAAAGATATTGACAAAATTGAACGGGTCCAAAGATGGGCTACAAGAAAGGTGGAAGGTCTTAAGCATAAAACTTATCAGGAAAGACTTAATTAATTTTCAGGGGGGAAATGTTTTTAATAGGAAAGTGAACACAAGAACAAGGGGGCACAATCTGAAGTTAGTTGGGGGAAAGATCAGAAGCAACATGAGAAAATATTATTTTACTGAAAGAGTAGTAGATCCTTGGAACAAACTTCCAGCAGACGTGGTTGATAAATCCACAGTAACTGAATTTAAACATGCTGGGAAAAACATATATCCATCGTAAGATAAAATACAGGAAATAGTATAAGGGCAGACTAGATGGACCATGAGGTCTTTTTCTGCCATCAATCTTCTATGTTTCTATGTTTCTAATGGGTCTTTGGATAAAGTTCTGGAGTGGCTGTGTACCAGGGTACTCTGTCAACACTATGTTTGCATCTGTGGTTGTCTCTTATATTTTATATGGATGTAAGTCCTGGATTCTGTACTGATGACATATCAAACAACAGGAGAAATTTCACATGCACACCCTCTGCTTCATGCTTGATATTTGTCAGCATTATTAAGCTCAGATGTGATGGATGGGACACATCATTAGAATAGCCAAACACCATATTTATTGCCAGTTGCTCTACAGTGAACTGGAGATTGTGAAGAAAACCCTACACCAGTGATGGTGAACCTATGACACGGGTGCCATAGGTGGCCCACGGAGCCATATCTGCTGGCACGTGAGCCGTTGCCCTAGCTCAGCTCCAACTTGCAAGCTGACCAGCTAATTTTCGGCTTGCACAGAGAGTCTGGGGGAGCATTTTGGCTTCCAGAGTACCTCTGGGGGTAAATGGGCGGTATTTTTTACACTCTCCTGGCCCTAGGGAAGCCTTTGGAGCCTGGAGAGGGTGAAACACGAACCTACTGGGCCCACCAGAAGTTGGGAAACAAGCCTCCAGAGGGCCTCCGAGGGATGGGGGAAGCTGTTTTCGCCCTGCCCAGGCATTGAATTAAGGGTATGGGCACTCAAGCTCTCGCAACAGCGCATGTGCATGCTCTTTTGGCACCCAAGGAAAGAAAGGTTAGCCATCACTGCCCTACACTATTTTGACATCCAGCCAAAGAAGATGCAGCCCATTGGAAACCCACGTGCCATGAAGTCTACTTCAAAGCTTTGAAAACTGATGCTACCAAAAACAGAGGGAAAACCATGAGCAGATCACAGAATAACAGCCAAGTTATTGTAACAATTGACTTTTAATGTTCCCTTTGTGCTAGATTTTGTGTCTCCAGGCTGAGACTGCAGAGCCACTTCCAAGTTTAAAGATAAACAGTACGGCAACATATTTTCTTTGAATCCAAAAGATTACCTACATACACATACAGTATGGTTACCAGTAAAATATGTTAAGATATTAGTACATATTTCTAAAGAGAACAGGGTGGATAATTTATCTTTGCAAATAAACCAAGAAGCCTTTATATTCACAGAAAATTATTTTGAAATAAACATTAGCAGTCTTATCACCTTCGTATTCTTGTCAGAAGTTTCCATATAAAGGTTCATCCACTTAAGACATGAGTTGTGAAAAAGCCAACACACCTCTCTGCAAATGTTTGTATACTTGAATGGTTATTATAATTATAATTAGATTTATCGCACATTTTCAGATAGAGTGAAGGCAGAAAGTGTACTTCTGGTTAATAGCAGTTTACTTTTTTAAAAAATCACCAGCCATTCTCTTTAATTTAGTCAACAGTTACTGATAAAAATTACTATTTGATTATTCTAAAGGACTTTATAGATCTAGATATAAAATACATTACGGTAACTCATGGAATTCACATTAGAGATTAGAATTCCAAAATAGCAGGTCTTGTCGGCAGAAAACACTCTTATTATCAGGACTTAGTTTAGATCACAACACAGGCACAGTTTGCAGCCCAATTTAATCCTCATAGCCTTTTTAACATTGGACTATCCGTGTATAGGTATATACACATATTGACTTAAACAGGAGGAAATCTAATTTAAAAATGCCCTAGTTTTCATTGTGATTTATCAATGGATAAATAACATAATTATAAAAGATGGACTATTATAATTATAAAAGTATGCATCAAGATTTTTTCCCCTTGAATATTGGGCATGCTCACTGATAGGTAGGCTTTTAATTACAGTAGGAAACCTGAATTTGAATTTGGTTTCTTCATAATTCTCCAGCATGGATGTAAATTTCTGAGCAAAACTCACCCAAACTTGTTAAAGAAAAGCAAAAGCAGAAAAGCAGTTTGCTTCCAGCTCCAATTCAAGGTGCTGATTTTGACCATTACAGCTCAGGTGGCATGGAAACAGATAAGTGGAGGGAACACCCCTCCTTCCTTACATCTACCTGTGTCATCAGGTCCAGAAGAAGAAGCATGTTACCAGTCCATTCTGCAAAGGAATTCCCCTTACAGGAGATTAGCCTATTCTGCTGGCCTTTGGAAGATCATTCCTTCTGAAATCCCTTAAAATGTTTTTCCCCCCAGCAAGTTTGGGGATCACTGTCAACAGGAAGCCCATGCGTTTACTTTTGTCACCTTGTTAATTCAATTTATATTTGCTTTAACTGTTTTTCATATACTGTTTGAATGCTCAGTTTTATTGAATGCTGAGATGAGTAACAATAAAATAAAATAATAAAATGAAACAATACTTAAGCACTTTGTGACTACTCTGAAAAGCAAGAATTGGGGGTTCCCCCCCTTTTTTTGGGGAGGATGGGTTTTTTTTGGTCTTTATCTATAATTTTTACATTATGATTATGTATATATGAAGTTTGTGTGTGTTAAATATCTCAATAAAATATTTTATTAAAAAAAATAAAAAGAAAAGAAAAGCAGGAATATTATCTGATTAACATTTATCTTTGATAGCATTCTTTGCTGACATTTTACAATTTATTTATTATTTATTTATTAATCAGATTTGTATGCCGTCCCTCTCCGCAGACTCGGGGCGGCTCACAGCAATAATAATACAATGTAAACAAATCTAATATTTAAGTTAATTTTAAAAAAACCCAATTTAGAAACCAATCAGACATACTAGCATACCATGCATAAATTTTATAAGCCTAGGGGGAGGGAAAATGTCAATTCCCGCATTCCTGACGACAGAAGGAGCTTACGAAAGGCTAGGAGGGTGGGGGCAACTCTGATATCTGGGGGGAGTTGGTTCCAAAGGGTCGGGGCCCCCACAGAGAAGGCTCTTCCCCTGGGTCCTGCCAAACAACATTGTTTAGTTGACGGGACCCGGAGAAGGCCAACTCTGTGGGACCTAACTGGTTGCTGGGATTCGTGCGGCAGAAGGCGGTCCCGGAGATATTCCTGTCCGGTGCCATGAAGGGCTTTATAGGTCATAACCAACACTTTGAATTGTGACCAGAAACTGATCGGCAACCAATGCAGATTGCGGAGTGTTGGTGTAACATGGGCATACCTTGGGAAGCCCATGATTGCTCTCGCAACTGCATTCTGCACGATCTGAAGTTTCCAAACACTTTTCAAAGGTAGCCCCATCCAGGCTCCATGGTACTGATTTTGGAAAATGGGAAAAAGTGGAGGAATATGGATCCCATAAACCAAATATAGTTATCCTCAACATAGTTGTAGTTCTGCTTGTCAGGGAGTTGTGATTTATTGGATCTTAAACTTATAACCCAAGCTTATAAAACTTCTATAGCACATATATGAGAAGCCTGCCAGATCATTCCTAAAGACCAAATCCCTGGTGTCTAGGTACATATGTTTTCTCAGGTGAAAAAATATCACTGAGAAGAAATTAGACTGATAATACTTTGTCTTAGAGATACCTATTCATTTTACTGATTTGTTTGTTTGTTTGTTTGTTTATTTATTTATTGTTTCTTTGTTAATTGGACTCGGGGGGGGGGACTAATAATACATCTGGATCCAATTAATGTATTTATTTATTTATTTTATTTATTAATCAGATTTGTATGCCGCCCCTCTCCGCAGACTCGGGGCGGCTCACAGCAATAATAATACAATGTAAACAAAGCTAATATTTAAGTTAATTTAAAACCCCAATGTAATTAAAAAACGCTAACAATTCTAATATAATTAAAAACATCCATTACATCCAGAATGAGTTTATCCAATACCATATGAATGAGTTCATATAGGAAAGTCTCCTTCTCTAGGACTAGTTTTTAAATAAATGATTCCAGTTTACCCTTGTATTCAGGATTATCATGCCAAGAGAAATCTGGACTTATTGGCTGCAAATTCAATCTCAACACTAGAGTAACAGTAAAGGAAAGATTTAAAAGTATAGCAAGTCTAGAGCTATATACCAGAGTGAGCCATAAATCGTATACAAACACACACCTACAAAGAACAGCAAAAATAAAACTATATAACTGAGCAAAGCAGCACTTGGAAGAAGTAAAACACTTCTGACACTTTTGTCTATACTTTCCCTGCTATGTCAAAATAATTCTTTAACATTCTGAATAAATGTGAACCAATGGAATGAATTATTGGGAATTAGTACAAACAAAAGAATTCATCATGAAAAAAAAATAGGAGTTTTGATTATTTGCTTAGTAAAAGTTCAGTTCCTTCTCAATATTTGGTTTAAAAGTTTTTTTATGTATGTAGACATGTTAAGAATGATTGGTTTTATTGTTAATGCAAAATATTGAGAAAATTTGTGAAGAATACAAGCATCCTGAGACCAGCAATGGGATAGAATAGATTTTGGAATACCTCGTCTTACAAACCGCTCGTCATACAAACTTTTCGAGATACAAACCCGGGGGTTAAGATTTTTTTGCCTCTTCTTCCAAACTATTTTCACCTTACAAACCCAAGCCGCCGCCACTGGGAAGCCCCGTCTCTGGACTTCTGTTGCCAGCAAAGTTCCCTGAGGCTCCCCTCCATGGGAAACACCACCTACAGACTTCCGTGTTTTTGCGATGCTGCAGGGGAATCCCAGCAGTGCAAAAACGGGCACTTCGCTGGCAATGGAAGTCCAGAGGTGGGGTTTTCCAGCGAGGGAAGCCTCAGCAAAATTGCAGCATCACAAAAACACGGAGGTCCGGAGGTGGCGTTTCGAGGACTTCCGTGTTTTTGCGATGCTGCAATTTTGCTGAGGCTCCTCTTGCTGGGATACCCCACCTCCGGACTTCCATAGCCAGTGAAGCACCCATTTTTGCACTGCTGGGATTTCCCTGCTGGGATTCCCCTGCAGCATCACAAAAACATGGAACTCCGGAAGTGGGGTTTCACATGGAGGGGAGCTTCAGGGGAATCCCAGCCGCACAAAAACGGGCACTTCAGCTGGCAAAAGGGGTGAGTTTTGGGATCGCACACATTAATCGTTTTCCATTGATTCCTATGGGAAACATTGTTTTGTCTTACAAACTTTTCACCTTACAAACCTCATCCCAGAACCAATTAAGTTCATAGGACGAGGTATCACTGTACAATATTATTAGAGGGATAGTTGGAATAGAGAAGGAAGAATAAAAATAAAAGAAATTAAATGAAAGTATAATGACTGAAAAATAGAGAATAAGAGTCCTATAAAAATACTAAAGTATATATAATCATCTAAAAAATTAGATGAAAAAATGGATGGGAGGAAATATGATACAGAAGATAATTGGAATAAAATGAAAAGAACTAGGTTACCCACCAGTGTATGAAGTTATGCTGCTAAGAAATATAGAAAAGGTTGTTTGGTAGAATGGTGAAGTGAAATACACTATGAATAAGAAATACATGCATACATACATACATACATACATACATACATACATACATACATACATACTTACATACATATGTTTTAGTTTTCTTTCTGTCAAAGGGTATGTCTTCTGTCAAAGGGTATGGCTAGTGCATGTTGATTTGGGGAGCCAGGTCATCTGCTGGTGTTGGTCCACTGTGCTTCATTAAGTCCAGGGTCAACACAGCCATCTACTGGGAGATTTTGGAGCACTTCATGCTTCCTTCTGCATCTGACCTTTATGGGGATGCTGACTTCATTTTCCAGCAGGACTTGGCACCTTCCCACACTGCCAAAAGCACCAAACCTGGTTCAATGACCGTGGGATTACTGTGCTTGATTGGCCAGCAAATTCACCTGGCCTGAACCCCATGGAGAATCTTTGGGGCATTGCCAAGAGAAAGATGAGAGACTTGAGACTGAACAATGCAGAAGAGCCTAAGGCTGCTTGAAGCATCCTGGTCATCCATAACTCCTCAGCAGTGCCACGTCGCATTGAAACAGCAATTGTTGCAAGAGAGCACAAACCAAGTACTTAGTCCCTATGCATGCTTATACTTTTCAGAGATCCGATATCGTTCTATGCACAATCCCTTTTTTATTGATCGCATGTAATATTCTAATTTTCTGAGGTGGTGGATTTGGGCTTTTCATGAAATGTACCCCATAATCATTACAATTATGACAAATCATGGTTTGAACTATCTTGCCTGGCATGGAATGAGTCTCTCTCATATATTATGTTTCACCTTTCAAGTTGCATTACTGAAATAAATGAACTTTTACACAATATTCTAATTTTTCATGTTTCACC
Organism: Erythrolamprus reginae; assembly: GCF_031021105.1. NCBI lineage: Eukaryota > Metazoa > Chordata > Lepidosauria > Squamata > Dipsadidae > Erythrolamprus > Erythrolamprus reginae. Next base: position 462,341 of record NW_027248482.1, on the reverse strand, counting down.
TGCATACAGTGAACAGATTTTCTGAACTAGATCTTCCTTTCCCCCAATTTTATTGTTTTTATTATTAATACTTCTTACACATTTCTTCAATCTGCATAAAAGCACACTGCTTACATCCCAAAAGTGAATAGTGTTATGAGTATTTATGCACATATGTATCTAGTTACCAGCCAGCCTCTAGACCCCTGGTTCCCAAAATAGGACCTACACCCCACGGGAGGGGGGGAGAGGGATTTGATTTTTTATTAGGGGCAATTGGAACCTTGTTTAAACCAAGTTAATGGTCTTTTAGGCTTCCTCCACGTGAGTTGGAGTTCACCTTTTGAATAGAAAGAGTTATATGTCATGGTGGGGGGGGGGGCATCAGGATTTTAGAGATGGTGGGGCATAGGCAAAAAAAAGTGGGAACCACTGCTGTAGATTCTACATGATCATAGCTATTTTTTGATTGCTTGTTTCTAATTTTATAAAGGTTCTTAAAATTCAGTCTATTATTTCAGAAATTTCCCAATACTTTGTGCATGGCAGAGTCCTTAGCTGGAGAAACATACAATGAAAAAGTCCAGTCCCATCCATGTTTTTGGTGGATTTACAGCTGAAAAAAAGACCCAAAATGTTTTTATAAGTCCTTGGATTAGGGAACATGAGTGATGTGAAAAAGTAAAACTTATAATATTTCAAAAGGATTTTGACTGATAAAGTTCCTTAATATAGTTAGAGCAGTCCTATTTCTCAGCATAATTAAAAACTTCAAAACATTGTGTGCACTAATTATATTAAAGAATAATGATGAATCAATAAAATTTTCATACCAAGAGCAGATGACTACAATCTGATTGCTTTACAATTTTAAAGTTTTATTTTTTCTGTTTAATTTACTGAAATATAATTATAAATGCAACAGAATTAATGAGGCAGTAGTCTTCTAAATATTGCTGAAATGCAATTTTGGGTCTTCCTTCTTGGTTTCAGCATATAAACTAGGTTTGATATTAGCTGAAAATTTCACAACACATAAGCCATAGGTTACAAATCAAAATAGTTTTCTGCAGGGGATTATACAGATTCATATTTGGAAGAAATATAATCACATTTCCTTGCATAATTTTCCCCCATTTGTGAAAGTTATAATTGAAGAACTGAAGTGGAAATATGGAGATGGATTTAGAAATAGATTGATCTGTATATATCTGTAGGACAAACCCTTGGAAATCATTTATTCCTTGGATGAAGTGTACTGAGAAATATAAATCAGGGCAAAAGATATGCAAGCCATGACATTTGAAATACTGGAACTTTTTCTGTATTTGTTTTTTAGATACAAGGATGTAGCTACCAATTGCAAGTTTTAATTGCAAATTAATTTTTGCTTGGTTCTTCAGAAATAGTTTCTGATGAGTTGACATATTAATACACTGACTTTAATCATTTATGCAACTATCTTTTGCTTGCAGTGTTGGTATAACTCCATGATTGGTGATTATAAAAATTCTAAAAATATCTAATAGAAATAGAAATAAGTATTTTATCAGTGGCAAACCATGGCTTCTCCCGACACAGGAGCTCAGCATAATTATGGCTAACAAAAGGAAAGAAAAGTAAAACTAAATTAAAACTTCTAAATTAAAGTAGCAATAGCAAAATTAAAAAACCATACAGTTAGGGAACATTTCTAAATTCTACAATATTGATGCCGAACTGGTCTAGTGCAAGTGAGCTGCAATTTTATATTATTCCTGGCTGATAAAGCACCTCATATATTACAGACTGCATGTGGAAGTGATTGAAAATCATATAATTATGGTCAAACTCCATAAAATTTAGAAATTTTCTACATTAGCTGCCCAAATTGTATAAAGAAACCTACAGGGAAATATCAAGATTGATTGTACTGCTGACCAGTGCTGGTGCTGAAGGGAGGACTATCAATATTATTGGGCTGATAGAAATAGGCACATACATTAAGGGACTTATAAATATTCCCATTTCTGCATGAACCACAGGATATATGACTTTTGTATGATGTAGCAGAGCACGATTCTTTTAAATAGAGAACCATTCCAAGCAATTGTGTAACTGGGATTAATTAGATGGATAAGACCATTTTGGAATCTTTTTTTTAAAAAAAATAGCATCTGCTTCATTTTACAAGAAAAGGACAGCCATTACTCCATAAAGTGAATTGCAGCTGAAGTTCATTTAGTTTCGGTCATTTTACAGATTGCCTTTGGGCAGATTCTCACTTTCCACTACTCCCATTGCCAGTATACTTTCTGGAATACAGAAACAATATTATTCTCTTCTGACTCCCAGCCCTTTGCAAAAACACCCCAATCTCCAGGTTTTCTAGCTTCCATAAAAACTACAGGTTTTCAACCTGAGCCATCTTAAACCCTTCAGAGGAGATTGTGTCTAGTGATTTTATTGGTCCTAGTAGCTATCCCAGATGCACTACCTGGTTTGCTCTCTCCCCTCCAAAAATAGTCACTGATTTGGTTTTTTATCCTGGCCTATCAAGCTACTATGTTCTCACTGCTCAGAAGCAGCCATTTCCTTTATTTTTATTTTTATTTCTTAAAAGCCATAATCATAGAAACATAGAAGACTGACGGCAGAAAAAGACCTCATGGTCCATCTAGTCTGCCCTTATACTATTTCCTGTGTTTTATCTTAGGATGGATATATGTTTATCCCAGGCATGTTTAAATTCAGTTACTGTGGATTTACTAACCATATCTGCTGGAAGTTTGTTCCAAGGATCTACTACTCTAATCAGACAATTCATTCGATCAACTCCAAATGGGGTTTCCCAAGCCCATTGACAATCTTGCTTCTGGGGGAATAGCAATAGCACTTAGACTTATATACCACTTCATAGTGATTTACCATCCCCTCTAAGCAGTTTACAGAGTCAGCATATTGCCCCCATCAATCTGGATTCTCATTTTACTCACTTTCAACCTTGAGCCACTCAGAATCAAACTCCTGGAATGCCCAGTGACTTAACCTGCAGTACTGCATTCTAACTACTGTGCCACCATGACTCTTTGATATGATACTGTAATCCAAAGGAAGGGAGCCATCACACAGGAGGGTCTTTTTCTAGGTTCTACTAGATCAGGGATGTCAAATGGCCCATGGGCCGGATGCGTCGCACGCAGACCACAACCACCTCAGTTCCATGAATGGGAAAAACATCACGAAACGTCACTTGACAATGTGATGCATTGCCCAGGTTCGCCTGGTGCACCAGTTGCGGCCCTATTTGGACAGGGAGTCATTGTTCACAGTCGCTCATGCCCTCATCACCTTGAGGTTCGATTACTGCAATGCTCTCTACATGGGGCTACCCTTGAAAAGTGTTCAAAAACTTCAGATCATGCAGAATGCAGCCACGAGAGCCATCATGGGGCTTCCCAGATTCACCCACATTTCTACAACATTCCATGGCCTGCACTGGCTGCCGATCAGTTTCCGGTCACAATTCAAAGTGTTGGTTATGACCTTAAAAGCCCTACATGGCACTGGACCAGAGTACCTCCAGAACTGCCTGCTACCACATGAATCCTAGCGACCAATAAGGTCCCACAGAGTTGGCCTTCTCTGGGTCCAGTCGACTAAACAGAGCCTTCTTTGTGGCAGCCCCGGCCCTCTGGAATCAACTGCCCCCGGAGATTAGAACTGCCCCCACCCGCCTTGTCTTTCATAAATTACTCAAGACCCACCTATATCGCCAGGCATGGGGGAACTGACACACTTCCCCCAGGCTTTTATATTTTATGTTTGGTATGTATGTGTTGTTTGGTTTCAAATGATGGGGTTTTATATGTTTTTTCTCATTTAATATTAGATTTGTTCCACTGTAACATTGTTTTTATTATTGTTGTGAGCCGCCCCGAGTCTTTGGAGAGGGGCGGCATACAAATCTAAATCTAAATAATAATAATAATAATAATAATAATAATAATAATAATTATTATTATTATTATTATTATCATCAGCTGTTCATATTGTGTATATGACTGCTGCTGACATCCAGTTATTTTTGGGTTCAATGACACAAACTGCATCACTGAATGTATTTGCAATAACATTAACCTTATAATAAGCAACCTATTAAAGGAAGCATACAATATTCATCTTCATTCCTAGAAGAAAACGAATCTTTTTTTCTGGGAAATGTTTATGAATTTAAAAATAACTCCAAAGGAGACTTTTAACACTCTAGTTCTTAAAAAGCAGCAAAAGTTGATTTTGCATGATGTATTATCTTCAGTAACTGCTTTGAAATTTTGAGGGACAGAGTTGTTTTTGATGTACTATAGAATAGAATAGAATAGAATAGAATAGAATAGAACAGAACAGAACAGAACAGAACACACAAGGAATTTGTCATTGGTACATATGTTTTGTCAAGAATCATGAGATACAGCACTTAAGGTCATCTATTGCTACTATAGACTGATATGAATCTCCATTGACAGTTTATACAAAAATAGGGCAGATTTGAGATGAGAATCACACAAACGCATATATTGTATGAACCTGAACTTGCCTTTTTAAAAGTCCCCCTAGAAAACAAGCGGAAATGGAAAATGTCAATCCAAGCGAAGTATATGATGTTGTTGCTATCTACTTTGTAATATTACTTCTACCCAGTCAGCTTTTTAATTAATGTAAAACACAATCTCCACTCCCAAATGCTCTGTTTAGTGGATTTTTGATATATTATGTCTTTGGGTCCTTTTTTAAAAAAAAGACATTTTTAATATTTTAAGTGACTTGATAATACACCCAGAGTATTCTGGTTATTGGCAGATTAGAAGTAGACTGAATGCTTATCATTCTAGTAACATTAGAGAAACATTAGGACCAGGGAAAGGAAGGCACGCTGGTGCACTTATGTACGCCCAGTAATGGGCAGCCAAAATTTTTACTGCCATACTGTGGGTGTGACTTATTTCGTGGGCGTGGCTTGATGGCCATGTGACTGGATGGAAGTGGCTTGCCAGCCATGTGACCAGGTGGGAGTGGCTTGAAGTATCATCATCATTTAAGTGAACTATTAAGTTCTCGACTTACAACCTCACCAGTGTCGCTCTCTGGGATGACAATTTGCTTCGCGTTTCCTGCGCTCTCCTTCCTGGATCACCTCCTGCCTCAGGCTGGGTAGTTAGATGAATGTGCGCCGATCAGCTGTTGAGGGGGGAGGAAATGAGCCTCCTGCAACTGCTGCCAGTGCTGGTCTCCCTGCTGCTTTCTGAGGAAGAGGTGGAGGATGGGAGGGGGGATAGTCAGCTGGAACTGTGCACACAGCTTCATTTTCACCAGTGGAACTGCGTTCCACCCTGTCCTGCCTGCTGCCCACCCCTGTGTATGCCCCTTACTGACCTGTTAGGAATAGAGAGAGGTCAACAGTGGATAGTTAATGTAAGGGAAATGTTTTGACAGTTAGGTGATGATACTACAGAGTCAGGTAGTATCATCACCTCTATATAATAATAATAATAATAATAATAATAATAATAATAATAATAATAATTTATTGGATTTGTATGCCGCCCGTCTCCGTAGACTCGGGGCTACTAACCACAATGATAAAAACAACATGTGACAATCCAATAATAAAACAACTAAAACCCTTATTTATAAAACCAAACATACACACCAACAAACATACCATGCATAACTTGTAATGGCCTAGGGGGAAGGAATATCTCAACTCCCCCATGCCTGGTGGTATAAATGAGTCTTGAGTAGTTTACGAAAGACAGGGAGGGCGGGGGCAATTCTAATCTCTGGGGGAAGTTGGTTCCAGAGGGCCGGGGCCGCCACAGAGAAGGCTCTTCCCCTGGGGCCCGCCAAACAACATTGTTTAGTCGACGGGACCTGGAGAAAGCCAACTCTGTGGGACCTTATCGGTCACTGGGATTCATGCGGTATCCCATATACCAAGATGTTCATTATCTAGATTCTTACTCCAGAGAAAATCCATTCCCCACCTTATGGAGGATTAGAATACAAAGCAGCGAGAAGGATTAATATTTTATTCACGAGAGCATGAAGAACATGGCGTCAGACCCTGTAGCCCACGACCATTGCTTCAGTGATGAGGAAGAAGCAGTATGTTGGGGTGACTGGAGAGGAAACACCAAGCACGTGACAGTCATAATGAGAGAGATGCGAAAGAAGGAAGTAACCACAAACGACTTTTTCTGCTGCAGCTAATTTGCTACCTCAGCCTTTCAGTTGATTTTTTTAAAATTTTATTTTTCTTTAGATGTTCATTTAGAAATGCTTTGCTTTTGAAAGCTTTGCTGAGATTTTGTTAATTGCTTTGAACAGAAGCTCTGGAAAGACCAGAACGATGGTTTCCTCACATGTTGCACCCCTCTGTAGTGCTGCTAAAAGGAAAGTCTTTAAAGTATGTCTTAAAAGCCACATTTGATGGCTGTAGCTTTTAACACAAAGCTAAATTTAGATTATCTGATTATAGCACTGCTTCTTGCACTGTGGTGTTTTCTGTAGCCTTAATAGATGAAGGGAGAAGTTATAAATCCTGGGCTTAAGTTCCTTCAGAACTGGATTCCATGGAAACTCTTTTGGTAAGCTTTTAAAAATGTTTTTGACACATGAGTTTAAGCAAGAAAATTTGATGTGTCATTCTATCTCTAGAAGTAGTTAAATGAAGCTTTGTCTTGTTAAATTCTACTGTTAGAAGAAGGCAGCAAAAAGTTAAGAACTTTATTAAGCACCGGTGTTATCATGCCAATGAGGGTTTGGATAACTAGAATTATTCAGCATAATAGATGATGTTAGATTTTGGAGGGAGAAATATTAGGAGCCAAAGACCTTGATACTTGTGTCCACTTCATCTCAAACATTTCATTCAATCATGGGAATGACTAGACTGCCAAAAATACGACTTCAGCAATAGGGTAATCAGTGCCTAGAATGCTCTACCTGACTCTGTGGTTTCTACTCCTAACCCCAAAACCTTTAACCATAGATTAACTACAATTGACTTCTCCCCCTTTCAAAGAGGTCTGTAAGGGGCGGGCATAAGTGCGTCATTGTGTCTATAGTCCCTTTCCTACTGTTCTATTGTCTTCTATCATTACTTTTTATCATTATTTTTCTAATGTTTTATTTATACAAATTATCATACTAGAATTGTTTGACAAAAATAAACAAAGAAACAAACAAGCAAATAAAAATAAATAAATTACAGTACTACAGGATTCACAGCTTTTCGTGATTCTGATTAATGCTGCATGCAGTTGATACAACAGGCAGTCAAATCTTAGTTCGAACTTTAAGTGCATGGGTAGTACACCAATATTGGAGGAAGGTAGTCTCAATTTTCACCTGAATTTTCATTGAAAGATCCAAATGCACTTACTTCAACATGGGCTAGCATGCTTAGTGCATTGCCAGAGGGAAAGAGATATTGTCTATTGGCTTTGCCAGCAGTGCAAAATTCATTTCTATGCTATCTGAATGTGCCAGTGAGTTATGTTGGTTTGGTTTGTTCTGCTATGTGAATGCACTTGGGTCATATTATTAAAATTAATAATGTTTTTCTATGTGCAATGAGTTTCTTTTATTTTCTTTATGGCTGTATCAATGTGCATCTCTCCAGTCCTTGAATCAAAGGAACGGTACATCAGCATAATTTGCACTCCCTCACTGGCTGTGCAACAACAAGATTGGCAATTGGTGTTGTACATGTCCTTTTAATGCAAGACTATTTAGAGGCAGTGATAATTGGATTGAGGCTTTAATTATGTAGGGAATTGCCTAAGTGATAGTTTGCTGTGCCAATGTTCTGTTGTTTGGCTATTTCTGAACAGAAATTTATTCTTGAAGAGCACTAAACTGATATTCAAAAGTAGCCCACCTGAGAAGTTGGTCAAATGGACCAACATTTGTGAAATGTACAATTTCCCTCCTCCTCCTACAACTCTTCATGACACCTGTAAATATCATTTGGGACAAAAGACGAAAATGGGCCAAAGAGAAAATTTATTGCCAATTTTACTCTGCTTCCTATCTTCCTAGTATTTCCTTTTGTAGCTTTTCAATATTTATAGGAAGCTGCTAGATGAAGTCATTTGGTTCAGGATTCATATTATCAGCATGTTGATGGTCTCCAACTTTATATCGCTATCCTGGGTCATAAGAGAAATGCTGTTATATCCTAACCTAACTGCTGTATATATACAGGAGGCTGTAGGAGACAATAGACTGAACTCAGGAATGATTAAGTTTCTGTTTGAAGTTTTGGGTTCTCAATCACTGCCAGCATTGTAACCGGATAGCCAGGCATTTCCCTGAAGGAGCAGAATCAGAGATAATTCTAGACTCATGATGTTGTGGTTAGCTCTGGCCCAGCTCCTGCCCCAAGGACTGTGGATGCGGGGGAGACATCCACATGCCGCAGGCCTGTTTTGCTCCCAGTGGAATATGATGATGAAGGCTCCTCTGACCAAGAAGACATGAGTGACAGGGAGGAGGAGAGTGTGGCAGACAGCTCAGAAGGAGATCAATTATTTAGCTCCTTCTTGGATTTAGAACAAGAGTTAATGATACAGCCATGCATGCGGAGAGCGATGCATAGGCAACAACAACTGAGAGATTATTATCAAAGAAAATGAGGCCACCTGTGGTTGGGGTGGGTCTGTGGTGATTAGTGAGGCTGCTATAAATAGCAGCCTGTGGGTTTGGCCATTGTGGAGGATTATCTGATCGTTCTGTTTCGTGCCTGCTTTACTGACTTTGACCTTTTGTGTGATGATTTTCCCCCGCTTTGAAACTAAACCAGGGCAAAGTGTGTTTCACTTTGTGAAAGAAGAAGGACTGTGAATTACCTCACAGCTGCAAGCTAAGTATCACAGAACTGATAAGGGACTTGTACAAATTACCAGTTTGTTTGGAGACGAGTGCTCTTTGCTATACCAAAAGAGGGCTTAGGTTAAGTGAATTTTCCTTATAAAGAACATTGTTTTGAATTTTCAAACATGTGTGTGTCTGAAATTTGTACCTGTTTTGTTTTTTTTTGAAATTTTTGGGAGGAGTCTACCAGAGAGCCCGACAGAACACATGATAGCTCCTACTGTCAACTTTGCCTAGTACTTTCGCCCTCTTTCCTACTGCAGGTTGGTATAGGTACAATAATAAATGTCCTCAGAAAACTTAGCTGGACTACTGCAATGTACTTTACATGGGTCTGCCTTAAAGACTACTCAGGAACTATGATTGATCCAAAATATGGTAACCTATGCAATTGCTATCTTACAATAATGGGATTATATAATAATGATTTTATGAACCCTAGTGCTGATTAATTTCTGATATAATTTAAAGAGATATTACTAAAGCCTTTTATGACTTTGACACCTAGTTACATGCACGGCTGCCTGTTCTAACTAGAGTTGGCCTGATTCACTAGATCACATAGCTAATTGTGTTCCTATACTTTTATAATCACTCACCTCCTTTTTAATGGGTTCTAGGGATATGAAACTTTATTTACTGTAGTTGTTTCACTTCTTTTTTATTATTATGTTGTTTTTATTGTTGTAAGCTGTCCTGAGTCTTACGGGATTGGGTGGCATAGATGTTGAATAAATTACATTTAATTAATTAAATTAAATTTCCAGTTGGATTATTGTAATATGCTGTAAGTGGAGCTGCCTTGAGGAACATCTAGAAGCTGGTATAGAATGCAGTAGCCCAAGCAGTAGTGGGTGGGCCTCAATATACTTAGGTAAATATTCTGCTTTGGAAGTTCCATTAATTGCTAGTAGAACTCCAGATAATATTTATTGTGCTGGTTTCATGACTACACATGCTGAGCCATACATGCTTCTGGCTATCTGTGAGATCTTCTTCTCTGGCATTCATCTACCCATTCAGCTGGATCTTACAGAGTTGGCGATATCCCTGGAACTGTCATTTAGCGTTGCCATTCTCATTCTTTGGAAGTCCCTCTAGTAGAGTTTATTTTATTTATTTATTTATTTATTTATTTATTTATTTATTTATTTATTTATTTATTTATTTATTTATTTATTTATTTATTTATTTATTTATTTATTTATTTATTTATTTATTTATTTATTTATTTATTTATTTATTTATTAGATTTGTATGCCGCCCCTCTCCATAGACTTGTAGTTTCCTCCCTCCTGTGGATGCTTTATATTATACAGATGGGTTTGCAGTGATCACAGTTTACTGTTTTTGTACGAATATTTTTTTTTATATCACTTTAGGTTATGGAGGTTCTAAATCATTTATTATGAGCCGCCTACAACATCTAGAAATGGGCAGCACCCAAGCATAATGAATTATAAATGTATTGATTTTAGATAGTACTGTGGATCATTTAATTTTTATTACATTATAAACCTTGTAGGCTGCTGAGAGTCATTGGATTGTGGCAGGAGTACAAGATTAATTAATAAACAAACAAACAACTGCTGTTGCCAGAGAATAGACATGACCAGGATCGCTAGAAGTAGGCAATAATGTGTGTAAAATGATGATGAAGTAGACAAACGGTTAGCACCCTCTCAAAAGGAATAAAACTGGTAGGAAGTATGATGGCACAACATCTCATGGTTGCAGAATCAGCAGCAGAAAACATATTTGGGATAAGCTATAGTTGACAAAATCCAGTTGTTGTCTTCAATTTGCACCAGTACTTTCCTAAAATGGGTCTCAGACAGAGTACTTAGTGTCCTGGTTCTCTGGCAATCTAAGTAAAATGTTTATGAAAAGCAAGGTCAATGTTGCCCTATTAAGTTAAGTATAGGTGCACTCTGTTGATGCAGCCCATGCAGTGAAGGGCTTCCAAAATTTTTACTACCACACTGTGGCCGTGGCTTATGCAGGAGGCCCTGCATTTTCTTTCAACATCTTTCAGTTCAAATTGGGTGCTCTGGGGTGGAGCTCCATTTTTGCTACCCCTGAGGCCATGGTACATTTCTCTGCAAGGACAAGTTTAAGGTTGTTGGTTTCATAACTGTAATTCTTCTGACCTTTAAATTTAAATTGGCCCATCTAGTGGGAAAGAAGAAGTGCTTTCTCCATCATTGTTCCTTCCCTGTGAAACATTATTTCCTGGAAATAATATTCACCCCCAGTTTGATACTGTTTCAAAGGCTTGGGGACCCTCGGTTGATACAGATCTCATCAAGTGATTTTTTAAAAAATTGAGGGGTTTGGGGTTACAGTAGTACCTCTAGATAAGAGCTGCTCCACATGGGAGTATTCCAAGTTAAGAGCCGCAACGCGAGCGAAATTTCTGTTCGACACCCAAGCTTAAATTCGGGATATGAGCCAAGCTTCCACTAGGTGGCACAAGAATCTCCTTGCTTCCAGTTATCTCGGCACGAAAAACAAAGTCTAAAGGCATTCATTCGAGATGTGAGTTGATCGACTTACGAGCTCGGGTCTGGAACGAATTAAACTCATATGTCGAGGTACCACAGTATTTGGGGTTTTACTTCTGTAAGTTTCTTGGAGTCACTGTGAGAGAATTGGGAGACCATGTCAATTTTACCTACCTACCAACCAACCAACCAACCAACAAACAAACAAACAGGCAATCAGTCAGACAGACAGCGAATGTTTGTATTTCCCAAGATGGAGCATCTCTCAGGGGGAACCTCTGTCAGTGTTCTGTCTGGGTCCCCCCAGATGCCAACACCAACCAAAAAGAGTAGCCAGACACACTGGTAAAAAGCAAAGGCAGTTTATATAATTCAAAGCAAACACAGGTAACAAAAACTGTTCTTACAGACAGGAACACAATGAAGCTTCACAGAGGTTTCACGAAGGCCAGGCAATAAAACAGGATTCTTGCTGGCAAAAACAACGCTGGAGATAATAAAACCCACGCCTCCCCCAAGTTTTCCAGACTTCTAGGCCACAAGCCAAGATCAGAGACGCCGAGAATCGAAGCAAGGTCACAGGACTCCTAGTTGATAACTCTCCACAAGACTGTAAGGGTGGGCCTGCCTTTTCAACCCTGCTGAGGAGAACCACACCCAAACCCAGCTGTTGCCAATTCAGGGATGGAAATACCTTTCTAATTGGCCCTGTCTTTGAGCTGCACGTCGCTGCCTCATGTCTATTATAGCCTGTGTGTCTTCATCCAATGAATCCAGGCTACTAGCTGTTGAGAGCCCCCCTGGGGGTCTCAGGCTGCTCTCCCTCCTCCTCTTCCTGACGTTCCTCTTCCCCGTCTGCCTTGTCCTCCCCTTCCTGTTCACTGTCCTCCTCATCTGGGCATGGATCCGGCAGAGATCCAGCCGGTCCCTGAGGAGCCTCAGGCTGAATCACAACAGTCAGTAATGCTCATTCTAAAGGAAGAAAATGCTTTGTTTGCTTGTTTGTTTTTGACAACCAGCCAGAAAATAGGTCTTTAGGTGAACTTTTAAATATTGATGTGGAAAGTGACAGTCTGTATTAGTGACTTTGAAAGGTTAGGTTTGACACAGGCACATAGATTTAGAAGAGAAGGGTTAAAATATATATATTTTAAAATGATCTCTTCATACGTTGACTGGAATTAATTTAACATTTTCTTCTAGAGTGTTCTCCAGTCTGAAAGATAAAATTGATTGAAAATGTAAGTGAGAGGGGGGAAAACATATACTACCTTGAACACAAGAACAAGGGGGCACAATCTGAGGTTAGTTGGCGGAAAGTTTAGAAGTAACATGAGAAAATATTATTTTACTGAAAGAGTAGTAGATGCTTGGAACAAACGTCAAGCAGACGTGGTTGGTAAATCCACAGAAACTGGGATAAACATATATCCATCCTAAGATAAAATACAGAAAATAGCATCAGGGCAAACTAGATGGACCATGAGGTCTTTTTCTGCCGTCAGACTTCTCTCTTTCTATGTTCCTATCTGGTTCAAAAGTTAACATATTAAGGACATGGGACTCCATTACCTTTCCCACTAAGTCCCTCCATCCCTTGAGCTCTTGTTCTGCAGGTGTACTGGCAAGGCTTCATAGTATCATAAACATCACCTGCACTGGCTGGGCAGGAAGCAGCTATTATGGTTTGTCCCTGAAGTGAATCCCTAGTCAGAAGCATATTCCTACTGCCAGACTTTAGTAATGAATTGTGCCATGGGAAGAGTTGCTGTTTCACTCTTATTTCCTCTCCAGATTGTTATCCTGGCAAAAACAAGCAAAACAGGACAATTAATTGCCTTTGGAATTTTCCACAACATTATCAAAAGCATTATAATGCATGATGTTGTGTAATTGTTTTGTACTTTTAATGAAAGATGTTGCAAGCTCTTCAGCATATAACAGCACCGACATGTTAGGAAATAAATAGACAAATATATAAATACATGACTGGGTAAAAATGGTTTAGCATTAAATAAACAGGTTTTGAAATCATTCTTAAATGCATCCCAGGAGCCAAAATTGGAAAAGAACAGAATTCCATAATCAAGGATTTAGTTCCTGAAGTACATATAAATAAGATGAAGCAACATATAAATAATCAACAGAAAAACTCCCCTTTTTATTAATTACTTGTATAAACAGGAACATACTAGGAAGAGGAACAGGGAGTGGTGAATAGCTGAATGCAGATTCTTAAATACCAGCACCAACAATTGGCACTGACCTCTGGCTATCATAGGAAGCTGATAAAAGTCCTGCAGAAGCAAAAACATCAGGAAACGATAGATTAAAAACAAACCCTACTACAAAGTGCTGGACCAAGATTAATGGTCGAAGAAGGAAAGAGGGAAGACACGCCTTAGACGGTTAAGGTAATGCCTAAAAGAGAGAACAGGCCTGAACTAATAAATCTGCAGTGTCAGTAGACAGGACTTGTTAATTTGGCAGAAGTTCAATAACTGAAGATGACAGACTCTCAAAGTTATCATTATAAATGGGCAAAGAAAGAATACATCATCTAGCAGACCCTTGAGGTTCTTAGCCACTGTCATTGGAAACAGCTCAGAGCTTTGAAGTAGGACAGAAGGAAAGGGGAGGAAGGTAAGATACAGTTGCCATAATTTTAGTTTTTCCATTTTCTCTTTTAACCATATCATCCACAATGAGATATCTGAAAAGCATTTTGAAAGGAAGGACTGCCCATCCCTAATTATCTCAGGAAAAGACTAGTGGGAGGGAGTATCTCCCCCATTGTCCCTGGGAATGTAGAAACAAAGGTTTTATATGCTTCGATTCAAGATGTGCCAGATTCATTAAACAGCACAGACCTGTTATAACCACCTGGAAGTTTTGAAAGCTAAAAAGCTAATTTCATAGAAAGTGCAACCCCTTCAACTTTCACTGCCTATCAAGGTTCTAATATCAATTCTCTCACTATGAAGTCAGATTGTAAAACTATAAATCAGGACATAGCATTTTATCCGTGCTGAAAGGGCCAAACAGAAGCAGAATCCAGGGTTCCTACATGCAGTACAGCAGCAGTTTCAAGGAGAAATACCTAAGCAGAAATCACTTCCAGTCCACTCTGTTCTTCTAAAGCCTACAAGACATTCTCAATATCTCCCTTGCCAGAGGTGTTACTATAAGACTTCAGCTTTTGGAGCAGCCTTAAATATCTAAAACAGGCAAACAATTTTTGGGAAGAGGCAGGACAACCTACTTGGGAAGTCATAGTTGCATGGATTTGATTAGATCCCCAAGAGGGAAGAATGAGAAATTTAATAAAGAGTAAAGGTCATTGTTTGAAGAGTAATTTACAAGTATGAAAAGGTATGCAAAGGTATAAAGAATGGCGTTTAAGTTAACTAGATATACTCTACTTATATTTCCATTCCTTTCCTTTTTACTTTTTGTCTTTAAATTATTCTGTATTCTATTTTTTGTTCTTTGGACACTCTGCTTATATCCCCAAAGAGAATGTGTTTGTAAAATACTTCTAGTTACGAGCCCTCTAAATCAACTACATGAACATAGCAATGTCCTGGTTTTCAGATGCTTAAGTATGTTATGGAATTCTATGCACTAAGAATAGACACTCACCAGCTGTACCAGTTGTTCCAGCAAGGCTGAGAAGTTTTAAATACTTCAGTCCTCTGTATTTATCACAGAAAAGCAGTGAAAGGTTGGTAGATTTCATTTAGTAGACTCCAGCTTGACAAAGCTTTAACTGACATCATCAATATTCCTTGTAGATGGCTATTCTTATACAGGCATTCCAACTTGAGGCTCTCCTATTGCTGTTTTCCAGATTCTCACGTGTTAGGAAACTTGCTATGGATTCTTAAACTTTCCAGTGCTTAAACTGTATAAACAAGTACACATTGTATATTTAAAACAGTAAGACAACACAGGTGATAACACCCTCAAGGCAAACAGATACAGGTAAATATTACCATCCTGCGAAATTCAATCTAACAATATTCAAACATTAATTAAATGTGTGTGTGCACACATATACATGCACACACTACCACCACCATTTCCACATGACCTGCCTCTGCAGACTTCTGAGGATCCAGTGACAGGACAAGGTGCCAGACACAGAAGTCCTCTCCATAATACAAACATAGAAACATAGAAGTCTGACGGCAGAAAAAGACCTCATGGTCCATCTAATCTGCCCTTATACTATTTTCTGTATTTTATCTTAGGATGGACATATGTTTATCCCAGGCATGTTTAAATTCAGTTACTGTGGATTTATCTACCACGTCTGCTGGAAGTTTGTTCCAAGGATCTACTTAATCCCTGGATAGTTCAATGGATTTGTAGCTGGCTGAAGCGTAGACATCAGAGAGTTATTGTTAATGGCGAGTATTCTGAGAAGAGTCAGGTTACAAGCGGTGTGCCACAAGGGTCTGTTCTGGGTCCTATTCTTTTTAATATGTTTGTGAGTGACATAGGGGAAGGTTTGGTTGGGAAGGTTTGCCTATTTGCCGATGACTCTAAAGTGTGCAATAGGGTTGATATTCCTGGAGGCGTCTGTAATATGGTAAATGATTTAGCTTTACTAGATAAATGGTCTAAGCAATGGAAACTGCAGTTTAATGTTTCCAAATGTAAAATAATGCACTTGGGGAAAAGGAATCCTCAATCTGAGTATTGTATTGGCGGTTCAGTGTTGGCAAATACTTCAAAAGAAAAGGATTTAGAGGTAGTGATTTCTGACAGTCTCAAAATGGGTGAACAGTGCAGTCAGGCGGTAGGGAAAGCAAGTAGGATGCTTGGCTGCATAGCTAGAGGTATAACAAGCAGGAAGAGGGAGATTATGATCCCACTATATAGAATGCTGGTGAGACCACATTTGGAATACTGTGTTCAGTTCTGGAGACCTCACCTACAAAAAGATATTGACAAAATTGAACGGGTCCAAAGACGGGCTACAAGAATGGTGGAAGGTCTTAAGCATAAAACGTATCAGGAAAGACTTAATGAACTCAATCTGTATAGTCTGGAGGACAGAAGGAAAAGGGGGGACATGATCCAAACATTTAAATATATTAAAGGGTTAAATAAGGTCCAGGAGGGAAGTGTTTTTAATAGGAAAGTGAACACAAGAACAAGGGGACACAATCTGAAGTTAGTTGGGGGAAAGATCAAAAGCAACATGAGAAAATATTATTTTACTGAAAGAGTAGTAGATCCTTGGAACAAACTTCCAGCAGATGTGGTAGATAAATCCACAGTAACTGAATTTAAACATGCCTGGGATAAACATATATCCATCCTAAGATAAAATACAGAAAATAGTATAAGGGCAGACTAGATGGACCATGAGGTCTTTTTCTGCCGTCAGACTTCTATGTTTCTATGTTACTACTCTTTCAGTAAAATAATATTTTCTCATGTTGCTTTTAATCTTTCCCCCAACTAACTTCAGATTGTTCTTGTGTTGACTTTCCTTTTAAAAACACTTCTCTCCTGGACCTTATTTAACCCTTTAACATATTTAAATGTTTCAATCATGTCCCACCTTTTCCTTATGCCCTCCAGACTATACAGATTGAGTTCATTAAGTCTTTCCTGATACGTTTTATGCTTAAGACCTTCCACCATTCTTGTAGCCCATCTTTGGACCCGTTCAATTTTGTCAATATCTTTTTGTAGGTGAGTTATCCAGAACTGAACACAGTATTCCAAGGTGTGAACTGATAGGCATCAGTTCACACCTTGCTGATTAAAGCACAGACACGCTGGGCAGTCCGTGTTGCAAGGATGCCAGACCAAACAGCTCCTCTATGGTGAGATGTGTTCAGGAAAGCGATCACACAGGGAGCAAAGGAAGTGATCCAAAGACATGCTGAAAGCCTCTCTCGAGGTCCTGGATATTGACATCATCTCCTAGGAAACCTTGGCACAAGATCAATCAACATGGCGCATCTTGATCTACCAAGGCTGCCTACATCTATATGTAGGTCTAGGCATATTCAGGTCTTTTTCCATGTAAGGTTGATAGAATCCTGGCGACATTTTGATGAGGTCCCACTCATCATCTTCAGCTGGTGCTCTCGGCTTTGTGCTAGGAGAACAAAGCATGGTCTGGGCTGCGGTCCCTCCATAAATACTAGTGGGTGGATGTGGAGTGGCCTTGGTCTCTTCAGCCTTGAAAGACAGCGTTTAAGGGGTGACTTGATCGAAGTGTATAAAATCATGCATGGGATAGAAAAGGTGGATAGAGAAAAATTATGTTCTCTATCACACAATACTAGGACAAGGGGGCACTCCCTAAAGCTCATAGGTAAGAAAGTGAGGATAAATAAAGGGAAATATTTCTTCACCCAGAGGGTCGTTGGTTTATGGAATTCACTTCCAGAAGAGGTTGTTACAGCTGTCAGCCTTGTCAAGACAGGATTAGACAGATTAATGGATGCCAAGAGTATCAGTGATTATTGAAATGGATGTCCATGTGCCACCTCTATGTTGGTTGAGGCAGGCAGGGTTTCCTTGAGTACCATTTGTTGGGGGTCAAGGGAAAGGGAAGGTCTTGCCTTCTCTTTCTGCTCAAGATCCCCATGGACAATTGGTGGCCCACTGTGTGATACAGAATGCTGGACTTGATGGGCTTTGGCCTGATTCAGCATGGTTCTTCTTATGTTCTTATGAGTGCTGACTCAGCTGCTGCAAGCGGCAATATATATGTCACTTACCTTGTTGCCGGTTCGTTTCCTCCTGCACCTCATGGACACACCTCATGGGTGTGCACACCTCATGGATGCACGTTCACTTTGCATACGTGTGCATGCACAGTGCTGAAAATTCGAAACTAAGATTTTTTAAAAAGGAAAAAAACCAAGATGGCAACAGCTGCGCAGTGCCGGAAACTCGGCTTCTGCACATGCACAGAAGAAAAAAAAAAGCCTCCCAAATTCAAAAAAATATTTTTCTCCCCCCAAAATTCTCCTAAAAAAGTTGTTCATATCCATGCACCAGCACCGACAGTACCAGTTCCATGACATCATCATGATGTATATGTATATGCACACACGCACACTACATTTGAGTTCACCAATAAATCAATCTGTGGTAGCACATATTTAAATTATTCAGATATATAAAAGATCACAGCTGTGAATATGAAAAAGACTATAGCAATAACAGAAACAGTTAAAGGATACTAAATTGCAGTCACAAATTATTCATGTTATCATCCCTTAATTCTTCTTGCTTGACCTTTAAGCTTCATTCTGTTTATCCAATTTAGAATTCTTGCTGCTGAGTCGACACTGTGTTGTACTTGGGTGAGCACTGATTTTAAGTAGAGAGGCAGGGTGGTGGCATATCAAGCAGTTGAGCGGCATCAGAATTCAGCTCCGTGTTATAGAACCTTTTGGAAGCTGAAGATGAGTTCACAATTCACACATGTCTTCTTTTCATCAACTCACATGAAAGAAAACATCAACAAGGCATGTGTCATCTAATGATTACCCAAAACCAACTTCAGACCTATCAGCAATTTCTTGACTATTCAAGGAACAGTTCTAGATCCAAATCAGGTCTTCATAACTATATAACTTCATATTAATTTAATTTATTTATTTATTTATTTATTGGATTTGTATGCCACCCCTCTCCGTAGACTCAGGGCGGCTAACGACAGTAATAAAAAACAGCGTGTAAATCCAATACTAAAACAACTAAAAAAAACCCCCTTATTGTAAAACCAAACATACATACAAACAAACATACCTTGCATAAATTGTAAAGGCCTAGGGGGAAATAATATCTCAGTTCCCCCATGCCTAACGGCAGAGGTGGGTTTTAAGGAGCTTACGAAAGGCAAGGAGGGTGGGGGCAATTCTAATCTCCGGGGGGAGTTGGTTCCAGAGGGGTGGGGCCACCACAGAAAAGGCTCTTCCCCTGGGCCCCGCCAAACAACATTGTTTTGTTGACGGGACCCGGAGAAGGCCACTCTGTGGGACCTAATCGGTCGCTGGGATTCATGCAGCAGAAGGCGGTCCCTGAAAAAATCTGGTCCGGTGCCATGAAGGGCTTTATAGGTCATAACACTTTGAATTGTGACCAGAAACTGATCGGCAACCAATGCAGATTGCGGAGTGTTGGTGTTACATGGGCATTTTTAGGAAACCTCATGATTGCTCTCGCAGCTGCATTCTGCACGATCTGAAGTTTCCGAACACTCTTCAAAGGTAGCCCCATGTAGAGAGCATTACAGTAGTCGAGCCTTGAGGTGATGAGGGCATGAGTGACTCTGAGCAGTGACTCCCGGTCCATATCCTTGGTCATTCCTGGATAAGAGTACAGCTAGCAAAAGTGCAGGGAAAGAGTTCCTTTGGCACTCTGTGAGTGGAACAATACACATAATACACAGGTGTATTAGAGGTGACTCTAATGAGGGGTTTCTACATGGCTGTAATCAGGCAGGGAGGGGGGTTGCTGCTCCTGCTGCTAACAGTGCGCTATATGTGCAGCTTTGAGTCTCCGGCATCCACATGAGACGTCTCAGGAAGGAATGTGTGCCAAATTTTTCTGCTTCCACGCATCTGCGAAAGCAAAAAAAATATTGCCAAAATCTCTCTCTTACACACGCACATTCCCTCTCAAGATTCTTCTTCCTGCAGATGTGCAAAATCTCACTTGGACGCACACACACAATGGAGATCCAGAGCTGTGCACGCAGCTCAATTTTTGCTACTGGTACAATGGCATCAACTGTACCGGTAGGAATCTGCTACTGGCTGTAATGCAAACAGGATTTTAATGTACTATCACTTGCAAATGAAACAGCAAATCAAGAGATTATTATTATTATTTTATTATTATTTATTAGATTTGTATGCCGCCCTTCTCCAAAGACTTGGGGCAACTCACAACAGCAATAAAAACAATATAGTAGTGGAACAAATCTAATATTAAAAACATATAAAACCCTATCATTATTTTAAAAAGAGATGATGTAAGAATGTGGTTAGCTTCTTTCATAGGGTCTATAAGAGTTCTGCTGCTTATGCATCATGGTAATATGCCATAGAAATTTTCCTTAGTGACCATTTTTAGAATGACCAATGCATGTTTATGGGAGGAAATTATAACCCAATTCCAAATGTCTTAAACATTTCAAGCACATATGACCTAAATTGGGCCTTTACAGCTCTTTCTCTATAGTTTAAGAATCTAAGTATAAACCAGTGTTTTTAATTTCTAATAGAAGAAAGACAGAAGGACAGTAAATTTTGGCTCTCCATTGAGATGAGTAAAAGGCTTAGAATTTGTATTATTAGCTTATGTCATCATAATTATGGTGTCTATTGACATAGTGCTAGAATACGTTTAGGTTGTATTGGCACAAAAGGATTTAATTGCCATACTCTCATCATCTGAATAGCATTAGTAAAGTTACCTTGTGGAAAGAAGGGCTGTTAATTAATTTAATAAAATAAATGAATAAAATAAAATTACGGTAGTAAAGTAGATAATGAATACTATACCATGGAAAGTTATTGGATTCTTAGATGAACATGACTTCAGTAACTGAGTTGTTGGAGCGTGGAACTCATTACCGGACTCCATAGTGTCATCTCCAAACCCCCAACACTTTACCCTTAGATTATCCATAGTTGATCTATCCAGATTCCTAAGAGGTCAGGAAGGGGCGAGTACAAGTGCACTAGAGTGCCTTCCGTCCCCTGTCCTATTGCTCTCCTATATCTCCTATACCTTTCTTCGATTCCTGTATCACTTTTTCTATTCTTTGATTGATATGTTTTATTCCTATATCTTACCTTCTATTCTTTCTTAGATATATTTTATCATTAATATATCCTCTATAACCTTCATCATGTAGTTTACCACTAAAACCCTCATTGTGTAATGGACAAAATCAATCAATCAATAAATTTAATTTTTCATGTTCTTTCAATTATTTTTCTCAACTTTATATTTCTAATTCTCCTTTTAATAGAGCATGATTTTGGCTTGAATTTTAATTCTGCATATCAAAATAAACATGTCGCTTCTTAGTTTTGTGCAGGCATGCACATGTATGTGTGCTTGTGGGATGAACACACACAGAGAGAGGACATCAACTTTTGATATCAACATCCACATCAAATACAGGGGTCTTACTGATATTTTACATTCCCCTTTTCTTCCTTAACTATATATTGTGCTTATAATCTGGACAATATATATAATAAATACTTGCACTTACTGACAGATTTTTCAAACTAGTACCTGTTAATAATCAACAAATCTAACACTAAGCGACTTTGCTTGGCTATTCGTCTATTTGACTTGGCATTAGATATAGAAACACATCTTGGCAAGGTAAGAACTTTACTGCAGACAAGAATGAAGCTATCAAAAAACTGCTAGTAAGATTTGCAGTGCCAATGATTTATATGTTCCTGAGTTTGATTTTCTCTCCTGCCCTTCCCACAATTTAAAAAACTCCGATTCAGTACTTGATGACCTTGAAGATGAGCTATTGTTGAGTAATTTACATCTATGGCCTAGGAATTGTTGATTCTCTGCCCCAGTCATAGGATATTGGTGTTTGAATGCAATTGATAATTATAACAAATGTGTTTATATAGTTATCTTCAGTACTAAAAATCTTATTTAAGTCCTCTGATTTGAAGAACACATTCTCTGGCAATGGATGCACATGCTGAAAGAAGATTAGCTATATTGCACTGGTTCCATTATATTCCATAATACATGAGAAACATTCATACTTTTAAGCTATAAACATAATGGAACAATAAAGCAAAATATTAATGGAGTCCAGAAACTTCCATCCCATTAACTAAAGCATTGCAGACACGCTTCATGCTATGTATGGAAAAATATCTCCCTCTATTGTTTGAACGTTGAGAAATTTCCTGTTACCAGTCAGAGGAAACATTTCTTGGGGAGGAAAAAAGTGCTTGTTTAGTTAAACTAGGAGCTGTAATTTGAAAGACAGATGTGTGGCTCTGTTTGACATTCTTCTTCAAGAAATACACAGTTTCTGGGCAAAGAAGGCAGAAGGGAAGAACAAAGCCATCAAAGAATGTTTGTCTAGGTAAATTAGAAATCAGTCCACTTGGTAGTATTTTTAGGTTTAAAATAGGGGTGAGCAAATGTCAAGTTCACACAGGGAATGTAAAAGAATTCTGCCAAGAATTCAACTGGAAATGGAATTTGGCATTCTATTCCCTATAGACTTCTTAGGGTCATCAGTCCAACATTTCTAGCTTTCATTTTGCCCTGACCAAATATTCACAAAAAAGTGTGTATGTGGAAAAAAGATACATTACTGAAGATTCATGTATGCAGCAGTAGCTCCATATAAAAAGAGAGCTTACCTCAGGAAAATTTGCATTTAAAACCATGCATCAAGAAAACATACATGTCAAAGAACAAAAGCTCAGTGAATTGAATTTGATAAGGGTGGTTAGAACAATTTATTGAAAAGAGGGTTTGGAGCAATTAACAATTACATAGATTATAAGAAGATGCATAGAAAAGCCTTGGTAAGTTACAAATTAGTGAAGCAGAAAGGGTGGAGGTTTTTTTAGGAATCTGTGTATCTTAATTTACATTGGCATTCTCCGGGTCCCGTCGACGAAACAATGTCATCAGGTGGGACCCAGTGGAAGAACCTTCTCTGTGGTGGCCCTGACCCTCTGGAATCAACTCCCCCCAGAGATTAGGATTGCCCCCAACCTCCTTGCCTTTCGCAAACTCCTCAAAACCCACCTCTGCCGTCAGGCATGGGGAAATTGACTCCCCCAGGTCGTTCCCGTTTTACGCAAGGTTTGTCTGAGATGTATGATTGTTTTTTATACGTAGGGTTTTAAATTGCTTTTTTATTGTTGGATTTGTATCATGTTTTGTGTTATGAGCCACTCTGAGTCTCTGGAGAGGGGTGGCATACAAATCGAATAAATGAAATGAAATATGGTCATACATAAACACACAAAGACCATTTCTGCATAGACATGGAAATCGGAAGCACAAGACATATATGAAAATAGAATAAATAGTGAATTGGATGTTTTGAGATAAGATTAAATTACATAGTAATTTATAGTACACTTCAGAAATGAAGTAATAATTCATCATATTTTACATGTAGGCAATGCCCCCCTGGTCACCTGACCATGAAGACACACCCATCTGAAGCCAAGCCCACCTGACTGCTGCATGACACCCACAAAAACACACTCACAGAACCGGTAGTAAAAAATAATTGGAACCCGCCCCATCCCAAAACCTCTGTGCAGCCCTTGCACTTACCTGGAATGATGAATATGCTGCATGGATACTCTTGGGAGGGGCGGGATGGACTGGGAGGGGTGGACATGGTCATCCAGGAGGATAGAGAGTCACCAAACCCTTCCAAACTCAGGAGATCACCCCCATTTTACACCCTACACTTTGGGGTGATAGAGAACATTGTCTGTTTCCGGAGAATGAAATATTCATAGGAATTATTTTGATTCTGTTTAATTTTGCTTAAATTCCTCCTTGAGGAGATGGTGAATGTCAAAGCAACACAGAATTAGAAAGGAATTGTCATTAATTTAATAGTTTAATAATTCAGATTTCCTGTCTGTCTGCCAAAAAATACTAGTGTAATCATATTCAGTTTGTAATCAACTACTATTCTGGGATCTTTTTCACAAGTACTATTGCCCAGCCTGGTAGCTCTCATGCCATAGCTATATATTTCATTTACATTTTCTAATTGGAGAACTTAGAAACATAGAAACATAGAAGACTGACGGCATTGTCTCTGTTAAATTTTGTTCTATTATTTTCAACCCATTTTTAAAACTTAATCATGTAATTTGAATTTCATTTCCATCTTCTACAAGATTACCTATTTCACGGGTGTCAAACTTGTGGTGTCAAATTGCTGTCATGTAACGTATTGTGACAGATTTTGCCTTTTTGAAGCTGTGGCCTATTTGGACATGGCTTAACACATCCGGCCTGTGGGTGGAAGTTTGACATCCCAATTTTGTATCATCTGCACATATGATAAGCATTTCTAACACATATCCAAGCCATTAATAAATGTGTGCTTGGAAATCTGGTTTTGAAGGCGTACACAATTTAAAGGTAATTAAGGCAAGTCTGGTAACTACATGGCATCAGACCAGATTACTTGCGGGACCGCCTCTTGCCACAGGAGTCCCAGCAGTCGGTGAGGTCCCACAGAGTCAGCCTTCTCCAGGTCCTGTCAACTAGACAATGTCGCTTGGCAGGATCTAGGGGAAGAGCCTTCTCTGTGGGAGCTCCAGCCCTCTGGAATTAACTTCCCTCCAGAGATCTGCACTGCCCCCACTCTCCTCACCTTATAGTTATAGTTTTATAGTTTATTAGATTTGCATGCCGCCACTCTCCGAAGATTCGGGGCGGCTCACAACATAACAGTAATACAATACAGTGATCCCTCCATTATCGCGAGGGTTCCGTTCCAGGACCCCTCGCGATAATCGATTTTTCGCGATGTAGGGTTCCGGAAGTAAAAACACCATCTGCGCATGCGTGCCCTTTTTTTCATGGCCGCACATGCGCAGATGGTGGGGTTTGCGTGTGGGTGGCGGGGAAGACCCAGGGAAGGTTCCTTCGGCCGCCTAGCAGCTGATCTGTTCGGTAGCGCAGCAGCAGCGAGGAGCCGAAGATTGGGGTTTCCCAGCCGCCCACGCAAAGGGGAAACCCCATCTTTGGCTCCTCGCTGCTGCTGCACTACCGAGCAGATCAGCTGCTAGGCGGCTGAAGGAACCTTCCCTGGGTCTTCCCCGCCGCCTCGGATCCTCGCTGATGCCCGCCCGCCGTTTGCTGCTCGCCCCATTCGCTCACCGCTCGCCCCGTTCACCCGCCGCTCGTCGCTCGCCCCGTTCACCCGCCGTTTGCCGCTCGAGAGCAAGAGGAAGGAAGAGAGTGATGTCATCGTGGGAAAAATCGCGATATAGCGTTTCGCGGAGATCGAGATCGCGAAACTCGAGGGATCACTGTATTCCAAATGTAAAATAATGCACTTGGGCAAAAGGAATCCTTAATCTGAGTATTGTATTGGCAGTTCTGTGTTAGCAAAAACTTCAGAAGAAAATGATTTAGGGGTAGTGATTTCTGACAGTCTCAAAATGGGTGAACAGTGCAGTCAGGCGGTAGGAAAAGCAAGTAGGATGCTTGGCTGCATAGCTAGAGGTATAACAAGCAGGAAGAGGGAGATTATGATCCCGCTATATAGAGTGCTAGTGAGACCACATTTGGAATACTGTGTTCAGTTCTGGAGACCTCATCTACAAAAAGATATTGACAAAATTGAACGGGTCCAAAGACGGGCTACAAGAATGGTGGAAGGTTTTAAGCATAAAACGTATCAGGAAAGACTTAATGAACTCAATCTGTATAGTCTGGAGGACAGAAGGAAAAGGGGGGACATGATTGAAACATTTAAATATGTTAAAGGGTTAAATAAGGTCCAGGAGGGAAGTGTTTTTAATAGGAAAGCGAACACAAGAACAAGGGGACACAATCTGAAGTTAGTTGGGGGAAAGATCAAAAGCAACATGAGAAAATATTATTTTACTGAAAGAGTAGTAGATCCTTGGAACAAACTTCCAGCAGACATGGTAGATAAATCCACAGTAACTGAATTTAAACATGCCTGGGATAAACATATATCCACCCTAAGATAAAATACAGAAAATAGTATAAGGGCAGACTAGATGGACCATGAGGTCTTTTTCTGCCGTCAGACTTCTATGTTTCTATGTTTCTAATACATTACAAATCCAATAGTAGAAAAATTAAATCAATTTAAAAAACATTAATAACATAGTAAAATCCCTAACTATACAATCATACACATTCAACATAATCCATCATACAGTAAAGCCAAAAACATAATAAAAAAAAGGGGGAGAGAAGGTGATAATTATCCCCACGCCTGGTGACAAAGGTGGGTCTTCAGCATTTTACAGAAGGCGAGGAAAGTGGAGGCTATTCCAATCTCTGGAGGGAGTTGATTCCTGAGGGCTGGGGCCACCACAGAGAAGGCTCTTCCCCTGGGTTCCACCAGCCGACATTGTTTAGTCGACGGGACCCGCTGGGATTTGTGCAGCAGAAGGCGGTCTCAGAGATATTCTGGTCCAATGCCATGTAGGGCTTTATAGGTCATAACCTTCCGCTAGAGTCTTAAGACTCATCAATGCTGCCAGGCTTGGGGACATTAGACCTAGCCCCCTGGCCAAATGAATATAGTGTATGTTTGTTGTGTGAATGACATTGACTGAATTTTAATACTATTATTAGTTTAATGTTTCAAAATGTAAAATAATGCACTTGGGGAAAAGGAATTCTCAATCTGAGTATTGCATTGGCAGTTCTGTGTTAGCAAAAACTTCAGAAGAGAAGGATTTAGGGGTAGTGATTTCTGACAGTCTCAAAATGGGTGAACAGTGCAGTGCAGTCACCTACAAAAAGATATTGACAAAATTGAACGGGTCCAAAGACGGGCTACAAGAATGGTGGAAGGTCTTAAGCATAAAACGTATCAGGAAAGACTTAATGAACTCAATCTGTATAGTCTGGAGGACAGAAGGAAAAGGGGGGACATGATCGAAACATTTAAATATGTTAAAGGGTTAAATAAGGTCCAGGAGGGAAGTGCTTTTAATAGGAAAATAGAAAGAGTAGTAGATCCTTGGAACAAACTTCCAGCAGACGTGCTTGGTAAATCCACAGTAACTGAATTTAAACATGCCTGGGATAAACATATATCCATTGTAAGATAAAATACAGGAATAGTATAAGGGCAGACTAGATGGACCATGAGGTCTTTTTCTGCCGTCAGTCTTCTATGATTCTATGTTTCTATTAGGGTTTTAGATTAACTGTTTAAAATTAATTGGATTATGATACTGTATTGTTTTTATATGTTGTCAACTGCCCTGAGATCTCAGAGAGGGGCGGCATATAAATCCAATTAATTAGATAGCTAGATAGCTAGATAGCTAGATAGCTAGATAGATAGGTAGGTAGGTAGGTAGGTAGGTAGGTAGATAGATAGATAGATAGATAGATAGATAGATAGATAGATAGATAGATAGATAGATAGATAGATAAAGAGTATATAATCTAGGCCTGAACTATGTGCCTGCAGAGGAACTTGTTGAGCATGATTTGGATTCAGTTGTGTATCCACTTAATAGTCTCGTCACCCAGATCATAGCATAACCAGTTTGCTAATTAGAGTATCATAAATGTATTTGTCAAATTCATTGCTGAAATTAAGATTTATTATGTCTATAACCTTCCAAGAGTGTATTAAATAAATTATCCAAATTTAAAAAATGCGATGTAGCTTAAAGAACCATGTTCCACTTCATATATTAGGAATACAATCCATCAGTTGTATTGTGGTTTACAAAGCATTGATCATTTCTATTTCAGTATCTCTAAACCAAACTTTATTATCTGAATATAAATGGCTGTGTGTTTGGGTGTGGGTGTGTTCATGAATTATGCAGGCCTGTTACAAAATTTGAGATATGGCAGTTTTCTAATTTTTCCTGTCAAGCTTCCAACCAGAGCCACTAGTTATAAAACCAAAGAAAACAATTATATTTCCTTTCATAAAGCACATTAACGTCTATAGGTTCATGTGTTGTATTCAGCAATAGATTCTACCAATGCTACCAAACTCTACCATCAAAAATATGGCTGGCTGAACATAAGGTTTGGACAAGGTTTGTTTGAATGTGAAATTTACTGTAACCCCAACTTCTCTTAGTAACTCTAGCTTGCCTCAGTTCTTCATGACTTGTATTTTTTCTTCTGCTTTCTTTAATGACTACTGCAATTTCCTCACTCTTAGACCATTACCGTTTGCCTACTCTGCCTTCTCTACCTATTGAATTTCCTTTAATTCCTATAATTTAACTTCCCTGTCTCTCATTTTTTCCAGCCTACTCTGCAAAGATCATCTAGGAATCACTGGGATTTTAGCCTAGGTACAAAATTGTTCTTTAAATTGATTTTCCTACTACCAGGAACCATGAGATTACATTAGCCATACAATCTATATAATATAGATGGTACAGACAGATTTCATCAATTATTAAGGCAATCAGTATCTATAAAGGAAGGCAGAGCATGCCAATGGTGTGAGAACTATTGCTTGAAGCAAAAAAATATATACGCTTTTTTCTCCACCTTTAAAAGTTATTTGTATTTTGTCTTTCAATCAGGCAAGAAGTAAATCATGATTGAAGTGCTTTTATCCCATCAGAAATCTTTGTCAAACATAACATTTAAAAGGAGGGCCAAAGTTTTGAGAACAAATGTTTTCCCAACTTCTAAGTAACGCTGACCTCTGAATTCACTTCCTACCACTCTGGATACATTCCTTTCTGAACAAACATCCAGGTTATTTTTCAATAGACACTCTTATAATATAATAATGATATTGCCATTGGATTTCCTTTTGCTGAAAAAATACCTTCACGACTGATCTTTTGGTTAACTCTTTTCTACTTTAAGTATCTCTGGTTTTTACTTTTTTTATTAAGAGATTGGATGAGCTTCTGTGGTATTTTTTAAAATAGTTGGAGGTAAGGCAAATATTTCTAGCAAAGTTTATATATTTACAAAATTTCCTGATTCAGATCATTTTTTCATTGCAACTGTAAAAGCAAACTTATTCAACACTTAAGGTATTCTTTTTCCTTGGGAATTATTTTTCTAAATAAAAACAATTTAAAATCTAATCTCAAAAAAAAAAATAAAGATCCTAAAGTTTGACAAAGATTGGGCTACAATCATTACCAGTGCCCACCTAAACTATTAGCAATGTAGCTGCTATAGACAGTTTTAGCTTCATCTTCTGAGTCAACTTCAACACAATGTGATGTGCATTGCAATAAGTTAAACAAGAGGCATCAACTTCAGAATATGTACTGTGGTCAAATCACCCTAAAATGGAAAAAGTTGTTGTTTATGAATCAACCAAAGTCAGCTAAAGGATTTGAGTCCATTGCGTCTACATGAGCTTCTACTAACATGATTGAATCTGAAAGGTTGCAAATTTATCTTTATTCCCTCACCACAGCCTTGCTGGAGACTGTAGTTCTTACTTCTCCCAAATCTTCTTAAGTTCTATAAATGCAACTTAATTCTTCTGCTGTGAGCTAAAATACAAACTCCCAGATGTCTGCAGATGTCCATGTCCATGTACCCCAACCCTTTTGAACTTCAATCATTTCATTCTAATTTTTTAATATACTTCTTTAAGTATGTGGTTCTATCACAATTCTGTCACTATCCACCAAATATTTTATTTATTTATTTATTTATTTATTTATTTATTTATTTATTTATTTATTTATTTATTTATTTATTTATTTATTTATTTATTTATTTATTTATTTTGTCCAATACACAATAATACACAATGAAGGTTATAGAGGATATAGTAGAGAAAAAGTACGAGATATAGGAGAGACTATAGGACAGGGAACGGAAGGCACTCTAGTGTGCTTATGTACGCCCCTTGCTGACGTCTTAGGAATCTGGAGAGGTCAACCGTGGATGTTCTAAGGGTAAAATGTTGGGGGTTAGGGGATAATACTATGGAGTCCGGTAATGAGTTCCACACTTCAAGAACCCAATTACTAAAGTCATATTTTTTACAGTCAAGTTTGGAGCGGTTAATGTTAAGCTTGAATCTGTTGTGTGCTCTTGTGTTGTTGTGGTTGAAGGTAAAGTAGTCTTTGACAGGCAGGACGTTGAAACATGATCTTGTGGGCAATACTTATATCATGTTTAAGATGTTGTAGTTCTAAGCTTTCAAGACCCAGGATTGTAAGTCTAGTTTCGTAGGGTATTCTGTTTCGAGTGGAGGAATGAAGGGCCCTTCTTGTGAAGTATCTTTGAACATTTTCAAGGGTGTTAATATCTGAGATGTGATATGGGTTCCAAAGAGATGAGCTGTATTCGAGGATGGGTCTGGTGAAAGTTTTGTAAGCTCTGGTAAGTAGTGTGAGGTTTCCAAAGTAGAAGCTACGTAGGATTAGATTAACAACTCTTGAGACCTTCTTAGCGATGTTGTTGCAGTGGGCTTTGGCACTTAGATCTTTAGTTATTAGTATCCCAAGGTCCTTGACCGAGTGGGAATTATCTGTGATAATTTGTTTTTTAACTTTGTATTTGAAGTTCTGATTCTTTTTGCCGATGTGTAGGACGGAGCATTCGCTGGTTGAGATTTGGAGTTGCCATGTGTTGGACCAGTCAGAAACTGAGTCTAGGTCTTTTTGTAGGGTGGTTGTGTTATCAGTGGTGTTGAAGAGTTTTACATTATCTGCAAAAAGAACACAGTTGCTTGTGATGAGGTCGCAAAGGTCGTTGATGTAGAGAATGAAGAGTGTAGGTCCCAGTACGCTATCTTGGGGGACACCGCTTTTAACAGGGACGGGTGTGGATATGGAGCTTCCTATTTTGACTACTTGTTGCCTGTTAGACAGAAATGCAGTAATCCAGCTGTGGAGGGATCCTGAGATGCCATAGGATTTGAGTTTTTGAAGTAGTTTGTCATGGACCACTGAATCAAAGGCTTTGGAGAAGTCAATATAAATTGCATCTATAGATTTTCCTTGATCAAGATGAGTTGTCCATATGTTTTTGCAGTGAAGGAGCTGTAGATTGCAGGATAGCCTCATATGTTTTATTTGTCTTGTGTTCTCCAATGTCTTCCCCTTCCCATTCTTCTCATTCCCCTTCTTCTCATTCTTTTTTTGACTGTATACTTCATATTCCCTGATCACCTGCAACCATAGTTCCCTCTAAGCTGAGCAGTGAGCAATGGCTCACTTAAAAATCATCATCAACTCAGAGTTTTTCAAACCTGCCCAGAAGCCGAGGGGGAAAGAGTGAGAGGGAAAGAGTGCCGCCCAGTCCCGAAGGGACTGCCGCTCAGACACTATGCTTTTCTGCCCCCCCCAAAAAAAATTAGAGGGAACACTGCCTGCAATCTCAAAATCTGTCTGCTTTTCTTTATATATTTGTTACAGAGGTACTCAGTAAGTGTAATGGCAGAATAGTGGGCATACAAGAGTAGTATTAAGTAGGAAATTTTGTTTTGTTTTGACACTGTTACATCACACTGGTAATAATATGCTCCAGAATATTCAAAAGAAAAAGGCAAATAATTTAAGATCCTGCTATTCTGTTTATAATACATAATTTATATCTATAATTCATAACTTGAACTTATTCAGATAATTGCCAAATTTCCATATTCAAAAGACGGTGCGGTATAACATAAATGGGAATGCAAGCATTTGTTAAAATGGAAATTGGTGATTATTTGAATCACATTATTCATCAAATTTTGATAAAAATAGAAGCAGAAAGGGGATATAAAATATGAAGATTTTGAAATATAGAGATCCTTTCAATTTGAATATGATGGCTTTCTCTTTATTCGTTGCTAGTAAAATTCATCCACTTTATTTGCAGAAAAACTTATGCCTGCAAGTGAAAGAAAAAGAAGTTCAAGCTATCTTTAGAATAAATAGAATTACATTAAGGGATTAGTCATAAAAGAAATTTCCCATTTAGTAAGTCAGCAAGTAACCCGTAATCAAATTGTGATTTCTTTCCTAGGCTATATTTTATAAACAACGGGAGCAATTTAGTAGATGTTAGCAATCAGATTGAGGAAGAACCAAGTTAGGTTTGATTTCTCTGATTTGTGACTCTTTGGGAACCCCAAAATAGAAAAATGTGACAAGGATGGTAGAGTGAAAATAAGGGTCACAGTGTATTGAAAACTTAAAGAACATATGCACAAATACATTTTTTGCAATAGACTAAACAGGGACTATTTATATTTAATTGGTGTTACCAGGAAATGTACCTTATTACCTTCCTGTTCTAAGGAGGCAGTATATTAGTAAAGGGGAGGCAAAGCATAGAAGGTTGCTGAGATGTCAGTTGGAATAGAATTACCTATTTTTGCATCCTTCCATGTTCTGGATTCTGGTAGAACTTCAGTTACATTGAGAATAATGCTTACTGAATGCAGGATTTCATAAACAAAAACTCCATCTTTATTTATCTCCTCCGTATTCAAAACACATTAAAGATAGTCACATTCCTCTCTCTTTTATCTTTAGCAATTAGAGCACACAAACATTCCTCCATGCCTCCTCCCTTATCTTAAGATTTATGTCTATACAGCATAGTTCAAAAGCACCAGGAATAGCTGTGAAGTAACAAAGAATAAGCTAACTCACTCCGGAGGCGAAACGACACACGTCCATGATGGATTTACAACACTGAAAAACTCCACCCTTCTTCTTCGCTGGCACCCTAACATGATGAATACATCACTCCAGTAATTAACCCATTCCTCCCCTTAATATCTTTTCTCTAACACTTGCTCCTTGCGGTTTTGAACTCTTCTGAAGTGAGGGTTTAACCAGAGACTGTCTGTCTCTTTCTCACTGAAGTCTGGACTCATAGTAACATCCTGTGGCTGGCCTCCCACCTGTTCTGATAGCTATAACCCAGGGCCTGGCACTAATTCATAAACACTATCTGTATCAGAGTCATTTAACTCTTCACCATCCTCCAACTGACCAGGAGTATATACAACACTCCATATGGTTTTTTATACTCTTGTGGTACTTGACTGAATGCAAGTTGACACCAGAGGATTGATCCTTCATTCTGTTCCACCCCTACATCATATACTGGTGAACCAGGTTGGACAAGACACTATGGATACCTGAATAGATACTGCAATAGATACGTGGACACAAAATGTATCCTTGCTCTTGTTCCTCTTTTTATGGTGCCCAAACCCCAAAATCTGAAATTTATGTGTATCTCAATGCATACACTTTTATGGACATTGTCAAACCTGGCTCCAACTTTCACTCAGACATCATTCACTCCAGCAAAACACAATTCCTTATAACACTTAGTTCTATTGATTTACTGACAGTCCAGTACATGCTACATACCTAAGGAAAAACTATACTTATCCCAAATGTCCTACCTGGTTGTTATCTCAGATAAATAAAGTATGAAGCAATTAAGACCAAATGAGAATAAAAGAACATTAGAAGACCAAATATCCACCTCTTGAGATGAGAATTGATTGGAAGATATTAGAAGCTAAGGTACATTATTGGTGACAAAGTTGGAGCTTGAATTTATCAGGGTACTTCATTTGTATTGTCATGTCTGAAATGGTGTAGGGTTTGCTGCCTAAGTGCGGGGGTGGGTGGGTGTTGGATTAGAAGACCTCCAAGATCCCTTCCAACTTTTCTATTCTATTCTTGTCACTATATAGGGGACAGGCTCGTGAAAATTTGGTGTGGTGAACGACGTTTGTAAATCATGGCTGTATTGAGCTTTGGAGTTAAAAAAGGACTTCTGCTTCCCAACTGCTCTAAACCATGCAATCTGTATTGTTGGGAGAGGCTACGGAGAAATGTGAGTTTTGGTTGATTGACAGAATCACTTCAGAGGGAGTTCCTTAATGAGTTTTGGCTTCTGGCCTAGAACTGTTCCGTTCTGTTCTGTTCTGTTCTATTTGACGCGACTCGACTCTATGATTGATTGATTGATTGATTGATTGATTGATTGTTAGAGTTGAAGGGGACCATGAAGGTCATCGAGTCAAAACTCCTATAGCACCCCAGCCAAATGGCAGTTCAATCTCTCTTGAAAGTGTCCAGAGTTGGGGAGTTCACAACCTCTGCAGGCAGGTTGTTCCACTGGTTGATCCCTCTGACCGTCTGGAAGTTCTTCCTTATTTCCAGGTTGAATCTCTCCTTGGTCAGCTTCCAGACGTTGTTCCTTGTCCGGCCCTCTGGTGCCCTGGAGAATAGAGTGACCCCCTTCTCTCTGTGGCAACCCCTAATATACCTGTATACTGCTATCATGTCCCCTCTGGCCCTCCTTTTATCTACGCTATCCATGCCCAGTTTCTGCAATCTCTCTATGTAAGTCTTGGTTTCAAGACTGCACCTTCTCCAGAAGTGTCTCTCTTGAAGTGTGGTGACCAGAACTGGATGCAGTATTCCAGATGTGGTCTGACCAGGGCGTAGTAGAGTAGTATTAATACTTCCCTGGTCTTGGAGTGTTGATGCAGCTTAGGATTGGGTTGCCTTTTTTGGCCACTGCTGCACGTTGCTGGCTCATGTTTAGTTGATTATCCACCAAGACTCCGAGATCTCTTTCACAGTCACTACTGTTAAGTGGGGTTTCTCCCAGGCTGTATGTATGTCTAGGTTTTTTTTTTACCTAGGTGAAGGACTTTGCTCTTGTCGACATTAAACATCATTTTGTTAGCATGGGCCCATAGTGTTAATCTGTCTAGGTCTTTCTGTATTTTGAGCCTGTCCTCTAGGGTGTTGGCTACCCCCGCTAGCTTGGTGTTGTCTGCAAATTTGATTATTCTATTCTGTTCTGTTCTATTTTATTCTATTGATAGATTTTTTAGTATCTTCCTTGAAGTCTGAGAATCTTTTTAGTCATTTTCTTTCTCTGTTTAAATCAATCATTCTTTGCTTGCTCTGGTAGGGGGGTTTTGGTGTTGGATCTCCCAGGTAGCTGTCCAATCTTGGGCCACAGGGTCAATTCAAAGAGTCCTGTTTATCATCTAACAGTGACATTTTGCCAAAACAGGAACAGATCATGGAATTTTATTTCACTCTGTTTATTTATATTCTACAAATTCCTACCATAATTTATTTCCTTCCTCTTTTAGTACATATCAATGTTTACAACATAGGCAGTAAACATTCAGAGAGAAAGTATAAATAGTAGCTCTGACCTTATCAGCAAATGAAGGCATGTAACTTTCACAAAAAGTCTGGGCACAGTACATAAAATCAGGAGAGTAAAATATTCTGAAGTTCATGAGATTGTTTTATTGCTACAAATAAATGTTCCCTAAAATAATTTCAATATTAAGTAGATAAACTACACTGATTGTGGATGTCTCTGTTTTAGTGAGGCCTTCAATCACCCTGTACATGAATCATAAGAACAAACTCATTCAACAATATTACTTTAGTTATGGTCAGTAATTATTAACAGATTATTCTCCACATTCTCATCAATGAATATTTCCCTCAATCTTCTGAGGACAGTGGGAGAATTAAATGCAGTTTGTGGTGCAGATAAGGCTCTAAGTCAGCGGTCCCCAAACTACAGCCTGTGGGCCACATGCGGCCCACTGAGGCCATTTATCTGGCCCGCGGGTCTTTTCCAAGGCCGCACTGGAAAAGCAGTGAGAACATCCCCCTCAATCTCATCTCACCCGAGGTAAAGTAAGGCTTGGTGAAAGCCGACCTGGGCACAACACACACACATACATGCACACACCCGCCTCCTCCTCTTTGAGTTGCTAGCTCCTGTTTTCTGAATGGGGATTGAATGGGAGTCCGGGGTCGGAGGGTGGAGGCCTGTCAGGTGAGTCCTCCGCGGGGAGAGAAGAGGGAGGGTGAAAGAGGGAAAAGAGCGAGAGAAGTGGAGAGAAAGAAAGAAAAAGGGAAAGAGAAGGGGAAAAGAGCGAGGGAAAGAGAAGTGGAGAGGAAGGAAGGATGGATGGAAGGGGAGGGAGGGAAGGAAGGAAGGGGGAGAAAGAGAGGGAGAGAGAAAGGGAGGGAGGAAGAGAGATAGCAAGAGAGAGTGAGAAAGAGACAGAGAGAGCAAGAGAGAGAAAGAAAGCAAGAGAGAGAGAAAGAGAGTGAGTGAGAGAGAAAAAAATAAGGTATGTGCAGTGTGCATAGGAATCTGTTCATAGGGTTTTTTATAGTCCGGCCCTCCAACAGTCAGAGGGACAGTGAACTGGCCCCCTGTGTAAAAAGTTTGGGTCCCCCTGCTCTAAGTGAACACTGAATTGGTAGTTGCGTTACCCTCATTTAAATTTTATTTGCTTCAAAATTAAAGTGGCATTTGTCATGTTTTTTAATGCTCATGAATTTATCTCTAACTTGCCAAAGATCATACACACACACACACACACACACGTAGAAGAAAACTTCTAATTATGTTATGGGTGTGCGTGTGTGTGTGTGTAATATATATTTTATACACACACACACTTTTCTAAAACCTTGGGGGGGGGGGGGAAGGAGCAGGAATGGACAAATACAGATTTTGTAGCAACATCATTAGAAAAGAAAACATACCAGAAAACTGAGTTTATCTGATTTAGAATGAGTTCACCATTTTTTTTCTTTCTTTTCTTTCTTCAGTCAATTTTTTATTCTTTTCAAAGGGGTTTTTAAACCTATTGTATGCACACACTTTCACATATATACCCTGGAGAAGAAATACCCCAAATATCCTAATAAATGAATAAATAAGGTAGCAAGCACTTCAATCCAGCTTTTATAATCAAATAAAATTTGATTCCTACAAGAAGGCCACCTGAAATTGGCCAACTGGAATAAATTGACTGTGCTGCTTAGAAGAAAAGCGAAGCTCGTTACAGCATGAAACACAATCTGGAGAAGCCAAAAATCTTCCTGAGCTGCCCCATTTATTTCACTAAAGGACTGGCATTTAACTAGGGCTTAGTCATATTTCCCACTGAGTTCTGTTTCTCATGACTATCAAATGTTGATTCCTTTTCAAGGAATACAGGTTTTCTTTCAGTGTTTGAACTAGAATTTATTCTGATAGAGTAGCAAGGCAATGAACTTTCAAACAATCTGGTAAACGTTTTTTGTCCTTATAAACAATAATTTTTGTTGCTTAATAAAAATATGCTTAATAAAAATATTGATTGATTTTTTGGCAGACCATTTTTACAGAGATTTCACAGAGCATATAATGTCAATATGAAAAAAAGAAGAACAAAGCCTGATCCACAATGGACTCACAATTAAATCCACAACTGCTTTTTATATAGGAAAGTTATTAGAGAAGTGTAAAAATGTTGGAATTGAGAGGAGAACATGGTGA
Organism: Erythrolamprus reginae; assembly: GCF_031021105.1. Taxonomy (NCBI): domain Eukaryota; kingdom Metazoa; phylum Chordata; class Lepidosauria; order Squamata; family Dipsadidae; genus Erythrolamprus; species Erythrolamprus reginae. The sequence continues at coordinate 424,896 of NW_027248482.1, read as the reverse complement.
GAACATGAAAACAATCTATTTGGATCGTTTTAGTAATTCAGTAATTCTGTATGTAGGTATATTAGTATTGTGATGCTAGTACATCCTCAGAAATAATGTAGAATAGTTCGATATAGTACAGGTAGTCCTTGACTTACAACATTTTGTTCAGTGACCATTCAAAGTTGCAATGGCGCTGAAAAAAGTAACTTATGATCATTTTCACCAGTTACAACCTTTGCAACATCCCCATGATCATGTGATTAAGATTCATGTGTGTGGCAGCTGGTTCATATTTATGAGGGTTGTAGTGTCCCAAAGTCATGTGATCACTTTTTGTGACATTCTCACGAGCAAATTCAATGGAGAAGCCAGATTCACTTAACTTACTATTATTATTATTATTATTATTATTATTATTATTATTATTATTATTATTATTTGGATTTGTATGCCGCCCCTCTCCGAAGACTCGGGGCGGCTCACAACAAGTGAAAAAACAATCCAATACATAATTCAATTAATTAAAATATTATAAATTTAAGAAAATCCCCTATACTAACATACACACACACAAGCATATCATATATAAATTCAACGTGCCCAGGGGAGGTGTTTCAATTCCCCCATGCCTGACGGCAAAGGTGGGTTTTGAGGAGTTTACGGAAGGCAGGAAGAGTAGGGGCAGTTCTGATCTCCGGGGGGAGTTGGTTCCAGAGAGTCGGTGCCGCCACAGAGAAGGCTCTCCCCCTGGGGCCCGCCAACCGGCATTGTTTAGTTGACGGGACCCGGAGGAGGCCCACTCTGTGGGACCTAATCGGTCGCTGGGATTCGTGCGGCAGAAGGCGGTCTCGGAGATATTCTGGTCCAGTGCCATGAAGGGCTTTAAAGGTCATAACCAACACTTTGAATTGTGACCGGAAACTGATCGGCAGCCAATGCAGACTGCGGAGTGATGGTGAAACATGGGCATACCTGGGTAAGCCCATGACTGCTCTCGCAGCTGCATTCTGCACGATCTGAAGTTTCCGAACACTTTTCAAAGGTAGCCCCATGTAGAGAGCATTACAGTAGTCGAACCTTGAGGTGATGAGGGCATGAGTGACTGTGAGCAATGAGTCCCGGTCCAGATAGGGCCGCAACTGGTGCACCAGGCGAACCTGGGCAAACGCCCCCCTCGCCACAGCTGAAAGATGGTTCTCTAATGTGAGCTGTGGATCGAGGAGGACGCCCAAGTTGCGGACCCTCTCTGAGGGGGTCAATAATTCCCCCCCCAGGGTAATGGACGGACAGATGGGATTGTCCTTGGGAGGCAAAACCCACAGCCACTCCGTCTTATCCGGGTTGAGCTTGAGTCTGTTGACACCCATCCAGGCCCCAACAGCCTCCAGGCACCGGCACATCACTTCTACCGCTTCGTTGACTGGGCATGGGGTGGAGATGTAAAGCTGGGTATCATCGGCATATTGATGATACCTCACCCCATGTCCTTGGATGATCTCACCCAGCGGTTTCATGTAGATGTTAAATAGCAAGGGGGAGAGGACCGACCCCTGAGGTACTCCACAAGGGAGAGACCTCAGAGTCGACCTCTGACCCCCCACTAACACCGACTGCGACCGGCCAGAGAGGTAGGAGGAGAACCACTGAAGCACAGTGCCTCCCACCCCCAACCCCTCCAACCGGTGCAGAAGGATACCATGGTCGATGGTATCGAAAGCCGCTGAGAGGTCAAGGAGCACCAGGACAGAGGATAAACCCCTGTCCCGGGCCCGCCAGAGATCATCCATCAACGCGACCAAAGCGGTTTCCGTGCTGTAACCGGGCCTGAAGCCCGACTGCTGGGGACCTAGATAATCGGCTTCTTCCAATGACCGCTGGAGCTGGAGTGCCACCACCTTCTCGACAACCTTCCCCATAAAGGGAAGGTTGGAGACTGGACGATAGTTGTTAAGTACGGCTGGGTCCAGGGAAGGCTTCTTGAGGAGGGGGCGCACAAGCGCTTCTTTATAGAGTGATGGAAAAACTCCCCTCCCCAAGGAAGCGTTGGTAATCTCCTGGGCCCAGCTCCGTGTCACCTCCCTGCCAGCCGAGACCAACCAGGAGGGACACGGATCCAGTAAACAGGTGGCGGAACTCACAGCTCCAATGGCCTTGTCCACTTCATCAGGTGTCACCAGATCAAACTCTTCCCAGACAGGTGGACAAGTACGTGCCCCAGTCACCTCGACTGACTCGTTGTCAGTCAACTCTGTTTTACAATTGGAGTCGAGGTCGGCCCGGATCTGAGCGACTTTATCAGCGAAAAACGTGTTAAACTCCTCGGCACTACTCTGCAAGGGCTCCCCAACTCCCCCCTGGTTAAGAAGGGAGCGGGTCACCCTAAACAGAGCGGCCGGGCGGGATTCCGCTGATGCAATCAAGGCGGCATGGTACGCGCATCTTGCCGCCTTGAGCGCCACTTTGTAAGTCTTAATAAAAGCTCTTACAAGTGTTCGATCAGATTCAGACTTACTCTTCCTCCATCGCTTCTCTAGACGTCTCTTTTGGCGTTTCAACTCCCGGAGCTCCTCGTTGAACCATGGGGCTCTACGGGGTCTAGCGCCACGGAGAGGTCGCAATGGCGCAATCCGGTCGAGAGCCTCCGCAGCAGCCGTATTCCAGGCCTCCGCAAGAGACTCCGCCGAACTGTGGATGAGTGCCTCTGGAATAACCCCAAGCGCCGTCTGAAAACCCTCTGGATCCATCAGGCGTCTGGGGCGGAACATCTTCATTGGTTCCGCCTCACTTATTAACTGCAGCCATTCACTTAACAACTATGGCATGAAAGACCACATAAAATGAGGCAAAATTTAACAATGTTTCACTTAACAACACCAATTCTGGGATCAATTATTGTTATAAGTCAAGGACTATCTGTAATAGGTGTGTTGTCATTATGTATATCATATAGTTAGCTAGATGTTTAGACTGGATTTGGCACTTTGGCATCAGTTTTTCTCAGAGACCTGAAATAGGGAGATGTTTTTGATGGTTGTAAGCTGTTGCAAATAAGCTACCTTTTGCAATCGACTGGTGGTAAATCTGTCAATGGCAATAATAATAATAATTAATTTATTAGATTTGTATGCCGCCCCTCTCCGAAGACTCAGGGCGGCTCACAACAACGCTAAAAAACAATATTATAATGGCACAAATCTAATATTAAAAAACTAAAAACCCTATCATAATTAAAAACCAAACAGCGCATACATACCAAACATAAATTATAATAAGCTTGGGGGAAAGATGTCTCAAATCCCCCATGCCTGGCGGTATAGGTGGGTCTTAAGTAGTTTACGGAAGACAAGGAGGGTGGGAGCAGTTCTAATCTCCGGGGGGAGTTGATTACAGAGGGCTGGGGCCGCCACAGAGAAGGCTCTTCCCCTGGGGCCACCAGACGACATTGCTTAGTCGACGGGACCCAGAGAAGGCCAACTGTGTGGGACCTTATCGGCCGCTGGGATAATGTTCAAGTGGTGTTTCAGATATTTTTTCATTATACACAAGACACCTATTATTATAGGTATTAGCTTTGCTTTTTAAAAAACTACAGTTATCTATTTGCAGTTCTTTATATTTAGTGATTTTTCTCTATTCTGCTATCTCCACTATTGTCATGCCCATTGTCAAGACTTTTTTGCCTTTCTTAGTGACAATTAAGTATGCAGTGTTATGCACCAGGCTTTTGTCTGTTTGAATTCTGAAGAGCACTTTGCTTCATTTTCTATTACTTTCGTCTTTTTGTAGTCTCATCAATTTTTGCAGGGAATTGGTTTTTCTTGCTAATATCCTAATATACCATTGTTGCTTTGTCATGCTGTTGTTTGTAGTCATTTTGTGCGATCTTCTTGCAACAAACCAAACCGACCCCATATGAGGCCTATAAACACATTTTAGAATGAAGGACTATGTATTTTTGGATGAAAAAAAGGTAAGATGTGGAGAAAGCAAGCTTAGATATGCATTATCATTAGTATATTGGGAAATACAACTTTGAAAGACTACTATTCTATAACTGTATGGAAATCACAGTTGTATTCCAACTGTGTGTAGATTAGCATATGCAGTTAGTTTCCCACATTCATCTGAAGAGTCAAAGACTCAACACACATTGCTTAAAGAAATTTTGAGGAAATATATCATGTTGAAAAATCCAAGTAATTAAGGCCATTTTATAGCCAGTATGATTAATATGGTGTGAGGTAAGATGTTAAGATAACATAATCAAAATTATGGAGAAAATTCTACTGTTATATCCTGTTATATCAAACCGCACAATTTATTGGTTTAAACTATCTCAGCTTAAGAGGTGAGAGTGAAGGGAACAGAATCTTATGTTGTATTCATGTCATCTGATCTACAATCTATTGGTTCTATGCAATCACTTATCATAGCTGATGCCAATATGCTTTTAATGCTGTTCTGAAATGTTGAAACGAACATTCTAAAATTATATTTTTTAGAGATGAAGTTGTGATGAACTGAAAACCTATAGCCAAGATACCCATGGGCAGAGAATTTTCAATTGGAATACGATCAGGAACATGCAACTGGTATTGTCATACAGAAAGCAGTGGGGAAGTATATCCATTGAAGAATGTTGTGAAGAACATTGTCCTGTTCTAACCACATTGTTGAAATAAAAATATGTCCAACCCACTTAGTCTCTTCTGATAAATCTTCTTTTTATTTTAGTTCTTTCTTTTTGAAGATTCTTTGTTTCAAAGAATGGATAATATGACTTGCTACATTGGTTTTCCTTTAAGGTTCAGATCCTTAAAATGGCAGCATTTAGCTAGTCTATAATTTGCAGCTTGAATAATAATAATAAAAACACAGTTGTAATTTATATTATTCAGCCATGCATATCCATTACCTCAAGTATAATTTATTCAAAATGGTAGAAGTCCATCACTATTATGTATCCAATAATCAGCACCACAACAGAAATATGGCAACTACTTTCTCTCCAAGTCTACATTTCTCCAGGGCTAAATCAAACAGTTCATGAGATTTACATATGCAAGGAATTATTGGCCATTCCCTGTATTGCAACAGATGCAATATAATTGGAGTTGTGATTTCATTAAATAGTAAACAGAATTAAAAGGCCGAGTTCCTTTTGCGTGGGCAAAACCAATCTATGTACAGAAAGCACTTTTATCTTTCTTCTATCTTTTCTTGATAGCAAAAGGCTTGGAAGAGATGAAGCAACTGCATGCTGGAATTTCTAAGAAAAGCATTTCTGTTTGGAGTGCCTTGTGACCAGTAATGGGCAGCCAAAATTTTTACTGCCACACTGTGGGTGTGGCTTATTTTGTGGGTGTGGCTTGATGGTCATGTGACTGGATAGGAGTGGCTTGCTGGCCATGTGACCAGGTGGGAATGGTTTAACTGAACTGTTAAGTCCTCGACTTACAAACTGAGCAGGGTTGCTCTCTGGGGTGACAATTTGCTTCGCATTTCCTGCGCTATCCTTCCTGGGTCTCCCCCTGCTGGGTAGCTAGGCGAACAGGTGCCGATCAACTGTTGAAAAAAGAGGGGGGAGGAAATGGGCCCCCTGCAACTCCTGCCAATGCTGGTCTCCCTGCCACTTTCTGAGAAGGAGGAAGAGGATGGGAGTGGGGGATAGTCAGCTGGAGCTGGGCACACAGCTTCATTTTCACCGGTGGAACTGTGTTCCACCCCGTCCTGCCTGCTGCCCACCTCTGCTTGTGACTTTCCCTACTAGAAAAAATTTGGAATTGCCAAAGATGTTTTTCTGTGAGGATTGATATAGGTCCTTCAGATTCCCAATGAGAGAAAAAAAATGAAAACACGATGAAGCAACATTAAAGATTGGTAGCCATTATGCCACTTGCCTAAAATGATGAAAAGAGACGCAAGATTCAAATAATCATAAATACAGTTTCTTAGGTATTTTAAATAGAAAAATATTTTGAATGGAGGATATAAAATCTTCCTAATTCTCAGCATAATTTTATAGTTATCCCTCCTAAAGAGCACAGGGAGAGTCTAACCAGTCTACTTTCTACAGCAGCTTGGCTTGGTGTGGCTTTAGAAGAATTACGTATCCTTAATAAATAAAGACAGAATTTTGACAATAATGACTCAGTTTCCACCTCTATGATGCTGACTTGCTAGTATACTTTAAGGATTGCTGTTATCTAGTTAGTTGAAGATTGAACTCCTATTGCAGATTTATTTGACAAGATAATTTGGTGTTTAAGTAAGAAATACATTAAAATTATTCTAACTGACATTTTAAGATTATTTTTAAAAATTGCAGCATCAATAAAAAAACCTATATTTTGAAATGTAAATGAGTTTGGAAGATGAAAATCTTTAAAGGGCGTAGCCATCAGTATCTTCACTCTTCCATGCCCATTTGCACACACTGATAACTTTGTTAATAACAATTTACATATTCTTTTAGATTATGTGCTTAGATGAAGCACAAACGTTTTACTTGATTGTTCATAAAATAAGGCATTCAAAGTCATAAAGTCCCTTGGGAAGTTATTCCCTGCACTTCTCCACTTCCAGAATTACTGTCTTCTTAACTAGTGTTGGGCGAACCGAACTTGCAAAGTTCGGGCTCGTGCCGAACTTTGCAGTGTTCGGCATGCCGAACCCGAACCCGAACTGTTTTAAAAGTTTGGGTAAAGTTCGGGTTCGGCGAACACCGCGAAACGCCGCCGACCGAGAGGAAACTGGGGAATCCCATCGTGGCGCCGTAAGCAAAAGGAGGTGGGAAATCCCACGATGGGATTCCGGGGGTGGGGCTTTGTCGCCATGGAGACTACTTCCTGGCCAGCCGAAACAGGGAGTTAGGAGTCTCTGTGACATCAAAGCCACGCCCCCGGAATCCCTTCGTGGGATTCCCCACCTCCTTTTGCTTCCTTTTATTTTTACAGGTGGGGGAATTCCCCATCTCCTTGTTTATTTTTACAGAAAAGGACGCCACAACGGCTTGCTGCTGTTTGGGTTCGGGTTCGGCGAACTCACCGAACTTCATGGCAAAGTTCGGGTGAGTTCGCCGAACCCGAACTTTGTTGGGTTCGCCCAACACTATTCTGACCCTAAATTGTTGAGCTTAAATAAAACTTTAATGATTATGTTTCTAACGCATTGCCCCCCTGGGTCATGCATTTGTATATGAAGGCATTGTTATTAAAAAAAAAAACCACTTGGACTTTTATGAGTGTACTAATACAGGGCCAGAAAGGAACTTAGAGAAGATGATCTGAAAGATGCAAGTGGAAGGACAGGTCTGAGACAGGCTCATTCCTAACCGAGGAAAACCTCATCTCACATGGAAACAGGATTAATGCAAGGGCATTAATATAGCATCTAAATGGGCTACCATTACATTAGCTCAGTATAATCATAGTCCTTATGGACACTTGCTCAAACAGAACACGATAGGTTACTTCCCTTAGTACTTGCCTTGCTTTCAGCTCATTTTGTTTTTAGAGTTTTTTTTTTAATGTTTATGAAAACTGGGACCCACAAACCTAAACCAAAGCACTGGCTTTTATTTACTAGAATGCCTATGAGGTTGGATTAGATTCTCAAGCATAATTAGAAAAATACAAGTGGTCACCTGAAAGAGACAAGGAGAGGGAGAAAGACAGAGACAAAGAAGCTAGAGGAAGCCAGGAAATGTGTCTTTTTATGGCAGTCCCTGCCCTGTCAAATACTCATCCTGTTGAAGTTCTGCACTCCCCTACTTTTCCAGGAATACTGAAGACCTGGCATTAATTAATTAATTGATTGATTGATTAATATGTCACCTGTCTCATTGACTGAATGGCTTCCCCCATTTCTCTAAGCATTGGGATAAGATAAGGTGATTGCACATCAGAAGCCTGACTTGGTGCAGGTTTTGTTTTTAGATGTTTGGTTTTAATAAACGTTATATGGATTTTAAATGTTGTTTTAATTGTTGTTTAGGGGCCACACCGAGTTTGTTGTAAATTGAAAGGCTATTCAAATGTTTTAAATAAATATATTTTGCAGAGATCATATCAGCAACTGCCTTCTGGCTGCGTCCATCATGGCAGCCATTTTATTAAAACATCCAAACATGTTAACTGAAAGTTCAAATGCTTCCAAAGGTTATGGGGGAATGACTGTAAGAAATGGAAAAGGGACATGTGAAAAAACCAAAGAGAAGGATATTTCAAGCTGATGCTGTAAAGATAAAATATACTAATATATGTATTATTTAGTACGATAATTTTTATATTGCCCAATATTGAATTTTTATAGTGTAATAAAAAGGACATGAAGCATCCTTTATATCAAGGACAGTGCCTTTCTAACATGCTTACTGAACATGCATAGCACAATCTAATAATACGCCAGTCGGGAAATTTTGAACAGTTCCTGCAATCATATGCATACTTATCTCTGGAAATAAGCCCTAATGAATATTGCTGAACTCACTTCGGAATAAATTGTTTCCTTGGCCTGCACCTCATGTATCTATTTTTATAAGGGGAAGAGTATATTGAGTAATATAATTTGTACTCCAATCTTAAATATCCTGTTTTTCAAAGTTATAGTTTGACTAGGTAAGTGGTATGAAATATATGTTTCCTGTCTATTAGACAATATAATTTTTAATATGAATTAGAAATGGAATATATGGAAACATGGTCTTAGAACCATGTTACAAAATAGGTAGATTTCTGGATTTGTATGCATACCAGATGGCACTTGGATCATTTTAGCAATGACAAGATGAGTTTTTCATACATAAATATTTTTCTTATTTGACTAGGTCTTTCATTATATTTTAATTATTTTTAAGATGCATATGTGAAAGAGGTGGAATATGTGTGTATTTTGAGGACAGAGAAAGAGCTGAAATGTGAGTTGTTTATATATGTTAATAATAATGATTAACAATTATGAATCCTGCACTGACCTGATGATTCACTACTTCAAATTATATATTCTATTCCAAACAAATTAAAGAGTCAGTTAGCTGGGCTATAATATTAGGACGAAGCATATTTCATCAAATTTCTAATATGCTTTTTAATTTTTGAAATCCTATGAAAAATGAGAAAATTACTATAGTAACCTTTCAATGAAGATTCTTTAATGAAACAGAGATTAAAAAGGTAATGTGCCAGATAAGCTTTAGCTGTCGGGTTGAATAAATATGAACATTTATTCAACTTTCACACAATTGTTTAAATCACATGGGTCGGTGTCTAGCACATAATGGCTTTTAAATCCCACTATAACTGAGAGCATGACAAACCTAAATCCACAGAGCTCTTCCTACCAATAGCTAGGATGGAGTAAGTCTAGTTTTGCTCTGCTTCTGAGCTAGATTATAGAGGCATCAAATTCTAAGAATTAGCACTATTATTACCAAATAGATTAAAGTGAATTCATAAATTGATAATGCATCCATCCACTCTGAACTGTGCAGCCCAGACATGAAATATTAATCGGGTGTCAGCAAGCTGTAGGGGCCTGAATGGGATGAAATGAGCTGAAATTGGATCCAACCAAGATAATGTTGCCCTTTGTCCATCTGGCTCTATAACTGCTGCAGTTATAACTCTGTGCAGGTGCCATTCATCCTGTCTGAAGGTAGCTTGGAAATCTATAGCTTGGAAGCTTTAGAAGTATCTTTATTTGTAGCATTAATAGCAATGACATGAACATAAGCCAGAAACTTTCCAGTCCTGACCTTGTGCTTTGTACTCAAACCTTTGTAAAAATTATAAGGTTATATTTGCTGGGAGAGTCAAAGGTTGTGTGTGTTCTTTGTTTTCGAACTTTTACTGCCTTTTCTCAAAACTTGAGAAATTTGATTATCGAATGGAAGGAGAGTTGTTTGAACATAAGCAGTATCTAACTTGAATAAAATAATAAATAAGGCTGAGAAACAAGTAAGCAAAGCTAAATATCAGCATGCATAGTTCAGGGCTTGTTAATGTGGCATCCATCAATGTATTTCATAAGCAGCTCCTCTGAATATATACATGAATGAATGGGACTATTTTAGTAATTATTGGAATGAATGGAATACTGTGAATGAAAATGAATGGGAGGGGGTGATAGATGGAATGGAGTGGGCGGGGGGATTATAATATGTATGGAATGAATGAATATGACATGAATGGAATTTTTGGCACACCTGACGCTGGAAGGGCAGGAGGGGAGGGGACACTTATCTCTGGGGTGGCAGAGGGTCAAAATATCCCGGTCTTGCTGGGGAGAAGCAGGTATGGCGGAAGCCATGGAGCTAGCCGTTCCAGGGGAAGGAGGGATTGCTGCTTAGTAGCGATCCCTTCTTCAGGCTCCATGAGCTTAACTCAAGGCACTGGTGATGAGTGTAATTCTGGCCCTGGGCTCAAGTTGTTGCTACTCAATGCCAGGTCGGTGGTAAATAAAGCTCTCCTCATCCAGGATCTGATCCTGGATGAGGAGGCCGACCTGGCTTGTGTGACCGAAACCTGGCTGGGCCCGGAGGGAGGAGTTCCTCTCTCTGAAATTTGCCCAGCTGGGTTTCGGGTATGGCACCAACCTCGACCCCAGGGAAGGGGGGGAGGAGTGGCTATTATAGCCAGGGAGAGTCTTGGCCTGCGTAGGTTCATTGCTCCAGAGGTTGCGGGTTGCGAGTCCCTCCTGGTGAAGTTGGACTTAGGGGTTCAGGTGGGCTTGTTACTCACGTACCTGCCTCCCAGCTGCGTGTCAACAGCCCTGCCTGTGCTACTCGAGGAGGTGGCCGGGCTGGCGGTGGAGTTCCCCGGACTTATCGTCCTGGGGAACTTCAATCTGCCGTCGCTCGGCGGTTCCTCTGGACTGGCACAGGAGTTCATGGCCACCATGACAGCCATGGACCTGACTCAAGTAGTTCAGGGTCCGACTCACGAGGGTGGGCACGCACCCGATATGATATTCCTCTCTGAGCAACTGAGTAATGATCTGAGATTAAGGGGCTTAGAAGTGTTGCCTTTGTCGTGGTCAGATCATTTCCTACTGCGGCTTAACTTCCTGGCTCCAATCCTTCCCCGCAGGGAGGCGGAACCAATTAGGAGGTTCCGCCCCAGATGCCTAATGGATCCAGAAGGCTTCCAGATGGCGCTTGGGGTTATTCCAGATACACTTGTCCACAGTTCAGCAGAGTCTCTTGCTGAGGCCTGGAACAAGGCTGCAGGGGAGGCTCTTGACCGGATTACGCCGTTGCGACCTCTCCGCAGCACTAGACCCCGTAGAGCTCCATGGTTCAACGAGGAGCTCCAGGTGTTGAAGCACCAGAAGAGACATCTGGAGAAGCAATGGAGGAAGAGTAAGTCCGAATCCGATTGAACACTTGTAAGAGCTCATATTAAGACTTACAAAGTGGCGCTCAAGGCGGCAAGATGCGCGTATCATGCTGCCTTGATTGCATCAGCGGAATCCCGCCCGGCCGCTCTGTTTAGGGTAACCCGCTCCCTTCTTAATCAGAAGGGAGTTGGGGAGCCCTTGCAGAGTAGTGCCGAGGATTTTAACACGTTTTTCGCTGATAAAATCACCCGGATCCGAGCGGACCTCGACTCCAATTGTGAAACAGAGTCGACTGACAATGAGTCAGTTGAGGTGACTGGGGCTAAATGTCTTTGTCCATCTGTCTGGGAGGAGTTTGACTTGGTGACACCTGATGAAGTGGACAAGGCCATTGGAGCTGTGAGTTCCGCCACCTGTTTACTGGATCCGTGTCCCTCTTAGCTGGTTTCGGCCAGTCGAGGGGTGACACGGAGCTGGGTCCAGGAGATTGTCAATGCCTTCTTGGGGAGGGGGTCCTTTCCGCCCCTTTATAAGGAGGCGGTTGTGCGCCCCCTCCTCAAGAAGCCTTCCCTGGGCCCAGCCATGCTTAATAACTACCGTCCAGTCTCCAACCTTCCCGTCATGGGGAAGGTTGTTGAGAAGGTGGTGGCACTTCAACTCCAGCGGTCCTTGGATGAAGTCGATTATCTAGGTCCTCAGCAGTCTGGATTCAGGCCCGGCTACAGCACGGAAACTGCTTTGGTCGCGTTGATGGATGATCTCTGGCGGGCCCGGGACAGGGGCTTGTCCTTTGTCCTGGTGCTCCTTGACCTCTCAGCGGCTTTCGATACCATCGACCATGGTATCCTTCTGCGCCGGCTGGAGGGGTTGGGAGTGGGAGGCACTGTTCTTCAGTGGTTCTCCTCCTACCTCTCCGGTCGGTCGCAGTCGGTGTTAGAGGGGGGTCAGAGGTCGACCCCGAGGTTTCTCCCTTGTGGGGTGCCTCAGGGGTCGGTCCTCTCCCCCCTGCTATTTAATATCTACATGAAACCGCTGGGTGAGATCATCCAAGGGCATGGGGTGAGGTATCATCAATATGCCGATGATACCCAGTTGTACATCTCCACCCCATGTCCAGTCAACGAAGCAGTGGAAGTGATGTGCCGGTGCCTGGAGGCTGTTGGGGCCTGGATGGGTGTCAACAAACTCAAACTCAACCCAGACAAGATGGAGTGGCTGTGGGTTTTGCCTCCCAAGGACAATTCTATCTGTCCGTCCATTACCCTGGGGGGGAAAATTATTGACCCCCTCAGAGAGGGTCCACAACTTGGGCATCCTCCTAGATCCACAGCTCACATTAGAAAAACACCTTTCAGCTGTGGCGAGGGGGGCGTTTGCCCAGGTTCGCCTGGTGCGCCAGTTGCGGCCCTATTTGGACCGGGAGTCATTGCTCACAGTCATTGCTCACAGTCACTCATGCCCTCATCACCTCGAGGCTCGACTACTGTAACGCTCTCTACATGGGGCTACCTTTGAAAAGTGTTCGGAAACTTCAGATCGTGCAGAATGCAGCTGCGAGAGCAATTATGGGCTTCTCCAAGTATGCCCATATCACTCCAACACTCCGCAGTCTGCATTGGCTGCCGATCAGTTTCCGGTCACAATTCAAAGTGTTGGTTATGACCTATAAAGCCCTTCATGGCACCGGACCAGAATATATTTGCGACCGCCTCCTGCTGCACGAATCCCAGCGACCGGTTAGGTCCCACAGAGTTGGCCTTCTCCGGGTCCCGTCGACTAAACAATGTCGTCTGGCGGGACCCAGGGGCAGAGCCTTCTCTGTGGGGGCCCCGACCCTCTGGAACCAGCTCCCCCCTGAGATTAGGATTGCCCCCACCCTCCCTGCCTTTCGTAAACTCCTTAAGACCCACCTTTGCCGTCAGGCATGGGGGAACTAAAACACCTCCTCCTTGCCCATGTTGTTTTGTTGATTGATTGACTGTGTGCCTGTTTTTTATATATACTGTTTTTATGAGATTATTAATTTTAAATTGTAACTAGATGGGTGAGCATTGGATTTGGTATTATGTACTGTACTGTTTTTTATTATTGTTGTGAGCCACCCCGAGTTTGCGGAGAGGGGCGGCATATAAATCCAATAAACCTAAACCTAACATTCATAATGGCCCAAAGTTGGAAATTTTTCTGGAAATCTAATCTTGGGAAAGAACTGAAGACAAGCAAAAAATGAATGGGGCCAATCACAGCTGGAAATATCGAAGTATCTAAAAAGTAGCCTAAACTTTGAAGAAATAACTGAAACTGAAATTCTGTCTGCCACTAGGACAAATCCCTGACACGTTGGCTCACCATTCAGAACAGAAGGCCATCAGAGTGGAATTTTCAAAGTGTAATAAGTGACCCCCCCTTATGACTATTGTGTTATTATTTGTTTGTTTGTTAGTTAGTTAGTTAGTTAGTTAATTAGTTAGTTAGTTTGTTTGTTTCTTTGTTCGTCCATTCGTCCGTTCGTCCGTTCGTCCGTCCGTTCGTTCATTTGATTGATTGATTGATTGATTTGTATGCCGCCCCTCTCCGTAGACTTGGGGCAGCTAACAACAGTGATAAAAACCAGCATGTAACAATCAAATATTATAACAACTAAAAAAAAACCCTTATTATAAAACCAAACATACATACAAACATACCATGCATAAATTTTAAAGGCCTAGGAGGGAAAAGTATCTCAGTTCCCCCATGCCTGATGACAGAGGTGGATTTTAAGGAGCTTACGAAAGACGAGGAGGGTGGGGGCAATTCTAATCTTTGGGTGGAGTTGGTTCCAGAAGGCCGGGGACATCACAGAGAAGGCTCTTCTCCTGGGTCCCGCCAAATGACATTGTTTAGTTGACGGGACCTGGAGAAGGCCCACTCTGTGGGACCTAACTGGTCGCTGGGATTCGTGCAGCAGAAGGCGGTCCCGGAGATAATCTGGTCCGGTGCCATGAAAGGCTTTATAGATCATAACCAACACTTTGAATTGTGACCGGAAACTGATCGGCAACCAATGCAGACTGCGGAGTGTTGGTGTAACATGTTATTTTATTGGTTAGCTTTTTATTATATTTTGGTTTTATCTGCTTGTAAACGGCTTTAAATTTGATTCTGAGCTATATAAATATAATCAATAAATAATGCCAAAATATCAATTTCAAGAAATCTAGTTTAATGCATTGCAAGCATGCTCAACTGTGCTATATACCTCCTGCACGTATTTTATCTTTTCACTATGGCCTCTCGTTAGTACATTCCACTACAATACTAATGTAATTGTATTTTTTTCCCCTGTTCAAGATCCAGAGTACATGATTTTCTATTGCTCAGGGCCTAAAGAATGAACCAATCTTTTCTCTCCTATATTGTTCTGGGAAGCTGGTTGAAATTTCAATCTAAAGTTACTTTAAAGATTGTAATTGGTCTTCATTTATTGATTTTTCTTCCCCTTTTCTGTCTCAGAGGATCTTGGTAAAGGAATGAAGTTGAAGTATTATGCTACTTGCTAGTGACCAGCTGTTCACAGCATGGAATATGACTGCATTAGCTGAACTGTTACAGTGATAGCAGGTCACGGAAGAAAAGGAAGTCAATGTTTATTTTTAGATCTAATCTATCAAAAGTAGTAAAGTTCATTACTTTGTGTTGTATTTATTTAGTTATGAGATTCTTCTTGTCTCCCATCATTACAAGAAGCAGAGATAAGTATTTTAACAGTGGTTTTGATAGACAGGGATTGGGAATCAAGTGTCAAAAACGAAAATAAAGAAGTAGATATACAGGTAGTCCTCAACTTATGATGCTACATGGTTTGCTCCTGCCCCAGGGAATGTAGAGGTGGATGCAGGGGAAACTTCAACATGTCATAGGCCTGTGTTATTGCCGACAGAGTCAGTTCAGAGTTTAGTTTCCTCGGATGAAGAAGAAGGTGGGAGTGACTCGGCAGAGTAGGGCTTGGCACACAGCCCAGGCATTCAATCTCCATTATCTTCCATTGATTCGGATGAAGACATCTTGGACCCACGCAAGTGCAGAATTATGCGTAGAAAAGACCAAGTAAGGACATATTACAGGAGATAAGAGAGGCCACCTTTGTTTGGGTGGGGCTCCAGTAATTAGGGCTGCTGCTATAAATACCAGCGTGTGGGTTTGGCCGTTGTGGAAGAGTATCTGATTGCAGTTCTTCAGGAATCGTGTGTTGCTGTTTTCTGGACTTCGTTTGTTGATTTTTCACGCCTTTGAAACCAAAGCAGAGCAACGTGTGTGTGTGTCTCACTTCATTGGAAGAAGAAGGGGTTTCTTCACAGCTGCTAGCTAAGTACTTAATGACTGCTTAAGGGAAATTGTACAGACTACCCGGTTGTTTTGGGATGAGTGCTCTTTGCAATACAAAAAGAGTGCTTAGTTTATTTTGAATTTTGTGATAAAGAACATTGTTTTGAATTTTCAAACGTGTGTGCGTCTGAAATTTGTACCCTTGAATTTTTGGGAGACTCATATCAGAGAGCCCGGCAGAACAGTTTAGGACTAGATTATCTTCGGCACCATCTTCTGCATCATGTATCCCAGTGGCCAGTTAGGTCCCACAGAGTCAGCCTGCTCAAGGTCCTATCGAATAGACAATGTCGACTGGCAGGGCCTAGGGGAAGAGCCTTCTCTGCAGCAGCCCCGGACCTCTGGAACAAACTCCCTCCACACATACGTACTGGCCCCTCCCTCTTGGTCTTTCATAAAGCTTTAAAAGCCTACCTTTGATGGCGGGCATGGTGGCCATGAGTGATGAGACTATCTCTGGCCAATATGAGATATGATTGGATTGGAAGAATGTGTGTGATTGTACATGGGATCTTTTAAGATGTTTTAGTAAATTTTCATATTTTATAGTTATTCAATTTCGTAAACATTGCAATTAGTGTTGGGCGAATCGAACCTGCAAAGTTCGGGTTCATACTGAACTTTGCGCGGTTCAGTATACCGAACCCGAACCCAAATTTTTGCAAAAGTTTGGCAAAAGTTCAGGTTCGGGTTCGGGAGAGCGCCAGGAAGCGCCGCCGCCCAGCTGTCACCTTCCGAAACAGCCGGGGAGCTGTCGGCCAGTCGGGATGCAAAAAAGGAGGTGGGGAACCCCACAAGGAGATTCCAGGGGCGGAGCTTTGACGTCACTGAAATGTCCTTCCTGGACGACTGAAACGGGGACCCCAGGAAGGACGTCTCAGTGACATCAAAGCTCCGCCCCTGGAATCCCCTCGTGGGATTACCCACCTTCTTTTGTGCCTCCTGACTGGCCGACAGCACCCTGGCTGTTCTGGGAAGCGCCACCGCCCAGCTGTCACCTTCAGAAACAGCCAGGGCACTTCTCAGCAGTCTCCTGAATGCCGAACCTGGAAATTCGGCAAAAGTTCAGGTCCGGGGGAGCACCGGGAAGCGCCCTGACTGTTCTGGAAGGTGACAGCTGGGCGGCGGTGCTTCCTGGCACTTTCCCGAGTGCCGAACTCAAAAGTTCGGCAAAAGGTCAGGTTCGGGTTCAAGTGCCGAACCCAAACTTTTTTAAAAATTCAGGTGCCAAACCTGAACCCGAACTTCGTTGGGTTCGCCCAACACTAATTGTAATATTTAATGTTGTATGCTCGTCACCAGTTATTCAGGCTGAGTTCATGGGGCCAGAACAAGGGACTGCTTTCAAGAAGCTGTCCCTCCTTCCTATGAACGGCCTACACCATGACTTTGCTCATGAGGATGTCACAAAAATTTGGACAAGGAGTCATTACTCACAGTCGCTCATGCCCTCATCACCTTAAGGTTCAACTACTGCAATGCTCTCTACATGGGGCTACCTTTGAAGAGTGTTCAGAAACTCCAGATCATGCAGAATGCAGCCGCAAGAGCTATCGTGGGGCTTCCTAGATTTGCCCAGATTTCTTCTGCACTGGCTGCCGATTAGTTTCCGGTCACAATTCAAAGTGTTGGTAATGACCTATAAAGCCCTACATGGCATTGGATCAGAATACCTCCAGAACTGTCTTCTGCCACACGAATCCCAGTGACCGATAAGGTCCCACAGAGTTGGCCTTTTCCGGGTCCCATTGACTAAACAGTATCGGCTGGCAGGCCCCAGGGGAAGAGCCTTCTCTGTGGTGGCCCCGGCTCTCTGGAATCAACTCCCCCCCAGAGATTAGAACCACCTTTCGTAAATTACTAAAGACCCACCTTTGTCGCCAGGCATGGAGGAACTAAGATACCCCCAGGCTTATAAAGTTTACACATGGTATGATTGTGTTGTATGGTTTTAATGTTGGGTTTTTTAGATGTTTTTAATATTAGATTTGTTATACTGTTATTATTTTGTTGTGAGCCACTCCGAGTCTATGGAGAGGGGCGGCATACAATCTAATAAATCATTATCATTATCATTATCATTATCATTATCATTATCATTATCATTATCATTATCATTATCATTATCATTATTATCATTATCATTATCATTAGTAGTAGTAGTATTAAAAGTGATCACATGACCCTGGAACACTGCAGCCGTCATAAATATGAACCAGCTGCCCGAATTTTGACCATGTGATCATGAGGATGCTGTACACCTCATAAGTATGAAAAATGGTCATAAGTCCCTTTTTTCAGTGCCATTGTAACTTTGAGCAGTCGCTAAATGAACTGTTGTAAATTGAGGACTACTTCTACTTTTAAAATTAGATTACGTTTAAGATTTGATGCAGCAATTGATCTTTCACAAGGCAGATATTCCATCGCCAGGTCTTCTTCATATTAAGGATTCAGCTTTCTTACCCCAAGTAACTGAGTTTTGCTGTGGTGTATGTATCTTATTAGAAATTCTTTTGAAGATATTGGAATTAGAGGAGAAGTCTCTTTTGCTTATTGATGCCTCCAGCACTGCTATTTTCACTGAAGTGATTCTGTGAAGATCACCTGATTATATATTCATAAGAGTTTCATATGGTTGCCAGAAATGTTTCCCAAAAGGTTTTGTTCTGTTTTGTTTGAAGTCTCATCCAATCTGCCTTTTATTACTGGGAATTTCCCTTAACTATGTTATTAGACTTTACATGACTGTGAAAAACCTAGAATCTGGTCCCCGATCCTCTGCTTTTGCATGGTGCATTGGTTTTGTCTTGAAAGACTAATGAAGAAAACAATTCCTTGTATATATTGAGATTCTTTACTGCACCCTCACTTACCACAAATCAGAGCAAGCAACTATTTTCAGTCATGGATCACTTTTTTGATTAATTTTGATGGACTTGGAGGTCTGCAAAGAATACGTGATGTTGGACCTGGAAATAGCAGAGCTGAAATTTTCTGCATTTTTCTCTATGTAGAAATGATACCTTCAGTGTGATGTACATCTCCTACACATATTTGGGTTTATTTATTAATAACACCCAAAATCTCAGCTCTGTAAATGCCATTGTGACAGCCTAATCTTGAATGAATTCTGAAGATACAAAAATGAATCAGGGGAAGTTTCTTATCCTCTCGGTAGAGTAATTTGTGATCTACATGTCTATAAATATAGTGATATAGGTTCCACTAGGTAAATAGTAAAGAGTGTTAGAAAAATAATCAAATAAACTCTAAAACTTTAGTTCAACTCTGATGCTTCATAGATCTTGTCTCCCTCAGCCCCACTGCATAGAAACTTTGGTCTTCCTGCTGAGTTTGCCCATGGGAATATCGGAGCACTGATGATATATTTGACCAATGAAGCACTGAATGTTTCCATATATTTTCATTTCCTACCAAAAACTGCTAGGGGAGTTAAATTATTCCCTGCAATACATCTCCATTACTCTGTGATTCCCTCAGGTTTGGAATCAAGCAAAACTATTTTGTGTAGCTATTTGGGAAGCCCAGGGGAACTTTCACTAGTTCCTACTAATGGTTACAAAGTAGAGTCTATTTTCCTAAAATAAACTTAGAACCAAAAAATAATTTCCCTCAAAGTCTCTGCAGTAGTTTGGATGCTAGAGTTGCAAAAACCCCAAGAAGTTCAATAATTCCCAGTCTAGAACCTTCCAGATACTGGAGCAATTTCCAGGATACTTTGACAATATCGCTAATAGTTGTGAATTCTGTATCGGACCAGAATATCTCCAAGACTGCCTTCTGCTGCACGAATCCCAGCGACCGATTAGAGTGGGCCTTCTCCGGGTCCCGTCAACTAAACAATGTCATTTGGAGGGCCCCAGGGGAAGAGCCTTCTCTGTGGCGGCCCCGACTCTCTGGAACCAGTTTCCCCCCAGAGATTAGAACTGCCCCCATCCTCCTTGCCTTTCGTAAACTCCTCAAAACCCACCTTTGTCATCAGGCATGGGGGAACTGAGATATCTCCCCGGGCCTATACAATTTATGTATGGTATGTTTGTACGTATGTCTGCTTAATAATGGGGTTTTAAAAATATTTTAAATTGTAAATTGTGAGCCGCCCCAAGTCTACGGAGAGGGGCGGCATACAAATCTAATAAATAAATAAATAAATAGTTGTAGAACATTTAATGGTTATCCAAGATCATGCTGTCCAAGTATACAGATTATGGATAGACATCCAATTGCATCAGAATTCCATAGTTTGCTGGTCTATTTATTCGTGACATAACATTTAAAATACAAAATATAAGATTAAAATACGTACAACTTAAACAGATCTTGCCTGGAAATAAGCAACATTCTGCTCTATTGTTCTAAATCCTGATCAGGAAAACAAAGGGTTACATTTGTGTTATAGTCTGCATATCGCCACAATCGCAATGGGAAGAGGCTCTCTTGATCTTGTTGTAGCCATGCACAGTCGATTCAACGATTTCTATCCTTCCCAGCTTTTGCTAAACCCAGGTGCCAGCCACTCAATTGGTTCCATAGGTCCCTTATGCTTTCAAATTCTTTGAAGTTTTCTGTTGATTTTAGGAAGCTTTTTCTTTAGTTTGCTTATTTCTTGCAGATCTAAATGAGAGATATATCTTACTAGTAGTAGCTCTGATTTTCTCCTGGTAATAGACTCTGAAAATTGATTACATAGAATTATGATTATTACAAAATCTATATGTATGGTGGTATATACATTTTATTAATAAAACAAAAAAATTTACCCTTCACCAATGCAGGAAATATATGGGGGAAATTGCCAATGGTAAGTAAGATATACAGTTTCCCTGTGACCATATATACATAATATACAATGCGAGTTCAAAAAGTAAACAGGATACTTAAAATAGTAACTCTCTCTTATTACTTCCTGGAACATGGATTGAAAACAAAGACATTCTCATGAACTTAAAGTAAAATAGACTGGTTATTATTCACATTCCACTATCAATGTACAACACAACTGTTTCTTGAAAGCTGTTGCCAAAGGCCTTGGGCATATCCTGCTGTTACAGAAGGGCTCATTATACTAAGTCGAAAACTATACTAAGTTTTCATTCAAAGATTGAAGATTAAAATTCATTTTATGAAAGTGAAATGATTTTTAGCTGAAAGTTTCCAGAATGCATACTACTATCACCATATCAGCTGTACATCAGTTTAATATATACACACGAATCTTGAAACTAAAGATAACATAAAGCATAATTAACTCTTTTGTAATTCCATCAGTCTGATAGGACTGTTGGTTCTTGCAATATAAAGAAAAGTATTCAGATTGTTAATAGTGGTTTCCCATTAGGAGGTCTGAAGTATCCTTGACAATTTAATATGTGTGGCAATGATAATCTTGATGTAATATATTACAGTGTTGATGTAACACTGATGAAAAGTTCAGTTACAAATTAAAGAAAATCTCTGTGCCTTCCAGTTCAGGAACACCATATTTGTGTTGTTGCTTTGGCCAAATTAGATTCCCACCACACCAATGTAATAATTAATTGACCCATCATTTGGATGTTGCATTTGTAATAAATGTGTTTTCAGATCAACAATGCCAAGTCACTAGCATCATTGCTCACATCTCTTGAATCTATTCATCTCTTATTTCATGTATTCAGGAAGGTTATCTAAAGATAACAGATATCTCCTTGTTGACATCTTGAAGCAACTCTGTAGTTATTAGTCAGGGATGTGAATTGCTGCATTGCACTTCATAGCTTAGAAGTGTCTTTCTAACCCCAAGAATCTGCAAGAGAGGTGAGGGAGAGCAGGTGACAAAAAGTAATATCAGGATTATAATAAAGCACATGTTACCAACATTTGCATATCTTAACATTTCACCATCTACAGTAAATATTCTATCATGCAACACAAGTTAATTTACTTGCTTTCTTTTTGCCACATAGAGTCAGGGGTGGGCTACTGCCCGGACAGGTGAGGGGGAAAATGCAGTGGGGTAGTGAAAATGAAGCTCCACCCCAGAGCACCCAATTTGCACTGAAAGATGTTGAAAGAAAATGCAGGGTGTCCTGCATAAGCTATGTCCATAGTGTGGTTGTAAAAATTTGGTAGCCCTTCACTGCATAGGAGATTTGAAATTTGCAATCTTTCACTTCATTTTCCTTCTCAAAAATAATTATTTGTTAATACAGGTAGTCCACAATTTACAGTTCATTTAGTGACCATTCAAAGATACGGCGGCACTGAAAAAAGTGGCATGAGCATTTTTCACACTTATGGTCATTGCAGCATTTCATGGACATGTGATTTTCATTTGGATCTTTGATAACTGCTTCATATTTATGATGGATGCTGTGTCCTGGGGTTATGGACATGACCATTTGCAACCTTCTAACAAGCAAAGTCAATAGGGAAGCCACATTCACTGAACAACCATGTGACTCACTTAACAACTGCAGGGATTCACTTAGCAAACGTAGCAAGAAAAGTTGTCAAATGGGGCAAAATTCACTTAACAAATTTCTCATTTAGCAACAAATATTGGCCTCAGTTGTGGTTGTAAATTGAGGACCACCTGTACTTTTTGTTATATGGTATACCAGTAATGATGACTTTTTTTCAGCTCAGGTGCCAGATGGGTGCACACGTGTGTGATGGCGTGCACACTCATGCCCACATGCGTAATTTATTTATTTATTAGATTTGTATGCCGCCCCTTTCCATGGACATTGTCCTCCTCTGGCATATGTGTACAAACCCCATGCTGTACCCAGCACATTTGCACAACCCTACTGCACAGTTTCCCCTGTGCATGCGCACAGGACTTACTGAACTTTCCAGACTTTTTTGGTCTGGGCAGTCAAATATTTCCACCATCTCTTTGTGTTGTTCCTGTATAAGGTCCTTGATACTTTGAAACATCAGCTCCATTCTGTTTAAATCTCCACTCACTTTCACCTTGCATTGCATCTTTGTTCAATAGGTCTCCTTTTTAGCCAGTTGTCCAGGAATTGTTGATTCAAAACAGAGCTTCCAAGTTTTTTATGTCTCATCAATAATCAGTCAAATCAGTTTAAATACACCAGATTATCCACATCTCTTCCAGTCACTTTTATATGTTCAATAATATTCAGGCGGCTCTTAACTAAATGTCTTATTTAATAATCAAATCTCCAGTGGTCTTAGAGTAGATACAGTGGTACCTCTACTTACAAACTTAATTCGTTCTGTGACCAGGTTCTTAAGTAGAAAAGTTTGTAAGAAGAAGCAATTTCCCCCATAGGAATCAATGTAAAAGCAAAGAATGCGTGCAATTGGGGAAACCACAGGGAGGGTGGAGGGTCTGTTTCCTCCCAGGAGATTTCTAGAGAGGCCCCATGGAGGCTTCTCCCCACCTTTTCGGGTCCTGTTTCCTCCCAGGAGATTCCTAGAGAGGCCCCATGGAGGCTTCTCCCTGCCCTTTACGGTTACAGTTTTCGAGGCTTGGGTTTGTAAGTGGAAAATGGTTCTTGAGAAGAGGCAAAAAAATCTTGAACAGCCAGTTCTTATATAGAAAATGTTGTAAGTAGAGGCAATCTTAGATAGAGGTACCACTATATATGTAATTCAATGTTTTCAATCCTTTAAAAGATTATTCACAAATTGCATAGTTCACTTTTCATCAGCAGATAGTGCTTTCTGCTTTAATTGCTCCAGCCTCTCTGCTTTGTTGTTGACAAGTCCAATTTAATTATTTTAAATTCTAAATCCAATAAGTAAATAGTATGAATAAAAAAGAGTTTAGGACCACTAGTCCAGCATTTTAATATGCCTTTTTGATACCATGGCTTTTAGTTTTGAGAGAGATCAATTTTCTATTTATTTGTTTGTTTTTTAATTTCTTAAATTCTCTGGTATTTTTTCCAAAGTGTCTGTTCAGTGATATGACATATATTATAAATATATATCCCCTTAGATTCCTTGGGATCAGATTTCAGCAAAAAGTATTCACTCACTCATTTTGCACACCATTCACCATCTCTTCACTTCTGCATTGTCTTTGGTATTCAGACTGTCTCCAGCTTCATGGATGTCATGTTTGCTGCTGGTGCATTTCATCTTCAAATGAGCTAGATTTTCATGTAACGAGGAGAGATGCAGCTCTCCTCGACCTACAGGTGGTCCCCTTTAATTTTGCCCATCCCTCCAGGGTGGCTATGGATCCAATTGGAGCCTTTCAACAAGGAGAGCTCAGAATGAGGCTGCGGAGCTTGCAGTTCTTGCCGTAAGTATAGCTGGGAGTCCAGTTATTGTATTTTTATGATGTTTTATGATGGCATAGGTATTCTTGGTCCATCTACAATCTATTGACCTCCTTACTTAGTTATTAGGTGTTGTGGTTGGCTCTGGCCTAGCTCCTGCCCCAAGGAATGTGGAGGTGGATGCAGGGGAAACATCAACATGTCATAGGCCTGTTTTATTGCCGACAGATGCAGGTAGTGAAGTTTCCTCGGAAGAAGAAGAAGGTGGGGGTGACTTGGAAGAGGGGAGTTTGGCAGACAGCCCAGGAGGAGATCAATCATAAGTGGTATTAATTCGATTTTTTGATCTCTTACAAAGATAAAGAGCTGCAACTAGTAAAAAATTACCTTTCAAAACATTTCTCCTATATAAATCTTCTTACTTTTGTCCTATGTACAAAAAGTACAAGCAAGAAAGAGAAAATTAAATATATTTTATATGTACCCTACAGTTTTATTTTGAACTTGCAAACTTGTATACCCTATTTTTTGTAGTGTAAGATGCACCTTTTTCTTCCCTAAAAGAGGCTGAATGCAGCTTTTTTCAAAGCTTTTTTTCAGCCCTAATGAGGAGTTCATGATCTTCCCAGCTCTTACCTTGCAAGTTCTTTCATTGTTACTCTCTGTGAAGAATGTTTTCCAAGCCCTAAGTCTTTGCAGGGTTTTTTCATTGCTTTACCTACTCCAAATGTTTCTTTCCAGCTCTAACAATGTTCCCAGCTCTTACCAGCTTGCAAGCTCTTTCATTGTTACTCTCTCCAAAAAAGGTTTTTTTAAAGACCTAACCAGGTGAAAAAACAGCTGAAGCTGACCAGAATAAGCATGCTAGCCAGATGAATATCTGGTAGGCAGATTTCCCCCCCTATTCCCCCCCCCCCAAAAAAAAACCTAAGGTGTGTCTTTTACTCTCGTACATCTTATACTCCAAAAAATATGGTACATGACTATAGAATATATGCACATACTGTACATGTATGTATCTGTGTATAACTGTGTGCCTATAGGCATAGTCAGCTCCATTTTGTCAGCAAGGCTACGAAGTCTCTTGAAACAGAAGCTTTCAGGCTCAAACATTTCTCAGGGAAACAAGAAAAATTTCAAAATCCTATTGGCCACGTCTTGGCTGCCAGAATGACCACAGTGGGAGCAAGGAGGGCTTTGATTGGCTAGATGAAGCTCCTCCCCATCGCGCGGTGCAGCGTTACCCGGGCAACAAGAAGACTCGGTTTTTAATAATGGGAGGGAAGCCGTTGTCATAGTAACCAAGGGGAGCCTTTCGCTTTTAAGTTGGGTGAGCTGCAAAAGTTTAAAAAATGATGCTTTTTCCTGCAGGAGTTGCATTTCAAAGGGGGGGGAGCAATATTTATATTTAAATGAATTTATTATTTATTATTTTATAACATTACGCATAATTTTATTACATTATTCTATATTTTATATTATTTTAATATTTATTATTAATATTAATTGTGTATTATTAATTTATTATTTATTATTATTATTGTTATTTTTAATATTATTATTTCTAATGTTTTTCTAATCTTTTATCTGTTTACTGGTGCCAGGTATATAAATACTATTTTCTCTTCACATACCTCCATTATGTACTAGACAAAACAAATAAATAAATAAATTGGATTTTTAGATTGTAATTTTAAATTTAATTAGATTTGCCATTGTACTGTATTGTTATATTATATGCTGTGAGCCGCCCCGAGTCCTCGGAGAAGGGCGGCATACAAATCTAATAAATAAATAAATAAAATAAAAATTGTTTGTGCTAGGTTTTCAGTTCTAAGACAAAAATAAATAAATAAATAAATAAATAAATTATTCTATTAAATAAGAACAAACTTTTGAATGTACATAACGGCTAATCACCTTGGATCCTTGCCATTATTTAAAGCATTCATTACTAGCAACAGGTTTTTCTCATTCTTTCGGAAGTGAAGTTATATTCATTTGAAATATGTTGATGTGCCCAGTAGGTAAGCACCTCTTGTCAGGTGAGGGAAGAAGTAGGGTGTTGGATTTTTATTTCTTTTATCTTGGGAGCTGGCAGTACGTAAAAGATTAAAAAGTCAGTGCTCTAGATGTATTGGTCTTGTCATCCCCAATTCAGTCTAATTATTAATATGCTGTGTGGACAGCAATGCTTTATTAATTGTATCAGTAGCTGGTGATCAATGTGACAAGTCAAGTAAAAGAGCACTGCTATTCATCAGAGTTGTCAAAGGATAATTGTTCTCATATGCATTAGAATAAGTCAGAGGAAGAAAGTTTATAGAATGAATGTGTTTCTCTTACTACCTTTAGGTTGAGCTCTGTAAGTATTAACACAATTAAAATTAAAATGCTGCCAAGTAACAGAAAAAGAATCATAGCTTGGTACATATAGTTATGTAAATACAAAGTCAAGTTAAGGTGTAAAATACATATGGAAATGTATTTTTAAATTAAATAATATATTGTTCCAAGTAAATTACACTGCTATATGCAAAATAAAATGCAAAATAAAATATTTAACAAACAAAAAAGAAACTCGATAAGAACTTGCTTTAATATTGCCCCCTTAATAGATAGAAAGAACATTAAACATGACAAACCCAAAGGAAGTTCTACAGTGAAATTTTTGAGTTTTTAATGAAAAAATGGGCAGAGTTATATGGATACAGTGATTACACAAAGTAACATTTATTTATTTTTATTTATTTATTTATTAGATTTGTATGCTGCCCCTCTCTGTAGACTCGGAGGCTAACAACATAATAACAAATCTAATGTTTAAAATAATTAAAAAATCCTTATTAAAACCAGACATACACACAAACATACCATGCATAAATTGTATAGGCCTAGGGGGAAAAGGGTAGTTCAGTTCCCCCAAGCCTGACGACAGAGGTGGGTTTTAAGGAGCTTACGAAAGGCAAGGAGGGTGGGGGCAGTTCTGATATCCGGGGGGAGCTGGTTCCAGAGGGTCGGAGCCACCACAGAGAAGGCTTTTCCCCTGGGTCCCGCCAGATGACATTGTTTAGTTGATGGGACCCAAAGAAGACCAACTCTGTGGGACCTAACCGGTCGCTGGGATTCATGCGGCAGAAGGCGGACCCGGATTCGGGTGACAAAATAAAGTGAACATGATATTCACATTTTAGCCCTTAAGGTTTTGGTAGGATATATAGAAATCCAGGATTGACCTGAAGTATAGAGAGAGAATTATGATATTATATCAGAGAATTTTAAGCTAGAGGGTTGACATGTTTGCAACAGAATTGTATAGGGTATGCTGATAGACCTATGAATTTATTTTTCTTTTCAGTTATCTTCCCATCACCCTTACTCCTTATTCTCTTTCTCTATGCTGTATCCTTAGCTTTAATAAAGGGCTCTCCGCATAAAATATGTACATAGATAAATCTGAGCTAGAAGAATTTTGATAGATTTATACAAGTAGGTCCAAAGCAGGGGTGCTATTCAGCAGGTTCTGACTGGTTCTCAAGTACCGGTAGCGGAAATTTTGAGTAGTTCAGAGAACTGGCAAATACCACCTTTGGCTGGCCCCAGAACTGAGTGGAAATGGAGATTTTGCAGTATCCTTCCACAACACAAGTATCACCCATTGAAAATAGTAATGGAGCCTGATAATTGTTATAAAAATAGTCAATAGTTCCTTGTTTCAATCTACAATCTACATTTATCTACATATTTTGGATTTTTTGCTTTATCCTACATGTCTTCTTCCTTTATCTGTTTGATTTGTTTTACATACAGGTAGTCCTTGACTTACATCCACAATGGAGCCTGTTCATCATGGTCATAACTCATAAATCTATCTATCTATCTATCTATCTATCTATCTATCTATCTATCTATCTATTCTGCCGGCGTGTTTCAACCGCCCGTAATTACAGGTTAATTAGTCCCAGGAAGACACACACCACATGATAAAAGGAAAACCCAAAAGTTTTTATAAACAGAAAAACAGAAACAGCTCCCTTTTTAAATGTCAAAAGGATTTTATGGTACATACAAGGCACAGGTGAAATGCAATCCAATTGCTCACCAAATAACTGGGAAATTGAGTCCAATTCTAAAGTCCAGAGAGTCCACACACACAATCCTGAACAGCAAAAAAACACGATCTTGACGAAACAATGAATCAGATAAACTGCCATGAGGCTAACACACCAGGCTGCACTTTTATCTGTAGCACTAATTACAGCAGCCCCCCCAACCACAGGTGGCCTCATTTTCTCTTGTAATAATCCTTCAGTTGTTGTCTCCTATGCATCACTCTACGCATACATGGATGTGTCATTAATTCTTGTTCAGAATCCAGGGATGATACAGATGATTGATCTCCTCCTGGGCTGCCTGCCAAACTCCCCTCTTCCCTGTCACTCACGCATCCTTGGTCAGAGGAGACAGATTTTACTGGAAGCAAAACAGGCCTGCGGCATGTGGATGTCTCCCCCACATCCACCTCCACATTGCTTGGGGCAGGAGCTGGGCCAGAGCTAACCACAACATCTATCTATCTGTCTGTCTGTCTGTCTGCCTGTCTGTCTGTCTGTCTGTCTATCTATCTATCTATCTATCTATCTATCTATCTATCTATCTATCTATCTATCATCTATCTATCATCTATCTATCTGACTTCTCTGCTGCCCAATCCCTTACAACTATATAAAACAGTACAATATAATAGAAAGAAGTCAATATTAAAATTCAACACACTAAAATTATGAACAATAAAATCCCATTGTACAAACTTATGAATGAATCCAATCGACCTAACACACACATCTACCCAATCGATATAATTTGGCTGTGAAAGATGGTAGTATTCATGGCCCCCCAGGCATGATGGCAAAGCTAGGTCTTCATGGCCTTTTGTAAGACCAGTAGGGTGGGAGCAGTATGTACATTGGGAGGGAGTTGGTTCCATAGAGCCAGGGCAGCTACAGAGAAGGCGTCTCCCACGGCCCCACTAATCTGCATTGTTTAGTCAATGGGAAATTGGAGAAGGCCAAATCTGTGTGATATTGTTGGTCTCTGGGAGGTATGTGGCAGGAGACAGTCCCGAAGATAGTCTGGCCCTAAGCCATGAAGGGCTTTATAGGAAATTACCAACACCTTAAATTGTGACCATAGACTAATCGGTAGCCAGTGTAGTTTGCAGAGCATTGGTGTCATATGGGCATATTGAGGTACATCCATAATGACTCGTGCAGCTGTATTTTAGCTCTTGGTAGGATATATAGAAATCCAGGATTGACCTAAAGTATATAGGGAGAATTATGATTCTTTATATTATATCAGAGAATTTTAAGCTATAGGGATGACAATTTGGAGTCTCAGAACACTCTTCAAGGGTAGCCCCATGTAGAGTGTTTTGCAATAATCAAGGCAGGAGGTGATCAGGGCCTG
Organism: Erythrolamprus reginae; assembly: GCF_031021105.1. Lineage (NCBI taxonomy): Eukaryota > Metazoa > Chordata > Lepidosauria > Squamata > Dipsadidae > Erythrolamprus > Erythrolamprus reginae. The sequence continues at coordinate 395,476 of NW_027248482.1, read as the reverse complement.
TGGGACTGTGCACAAAGCCTCCTGGTCCAAATAGGGCCGCAACTGGTATACCAAGCGAACCTGGACAAAGGTCCCCCTGGCCACAGCTGAGAGATGGTAATCAAGGCTCAGCTGTGAATCCAGAAGGACGCCAAAGTTGTGGACCCTGCCTGAGAGGTTCAGAATCCCCCCCAGAACAATGGATGAACAGATATATAGTCGTAAATTAGGTCACCTCCTCCCCACGACTGACCCAAATTTATGACCCTTTTCCCAGTAGTTGTTAAACAAATGCCACAATTTTAAGTGACTCAATTATCATAAGTGAACTGTGTTGTAAAGTACCCCATAGAGTAGTGGGTTATGGTCCACTTTATCAAAAGCTTTACTAAAGTCCAAGTATACTAGGTCCACTGTATTTCCCTAGTCTATTGATTTGGTCATGGTATTGAAAAATGATATGAGATTGGTTTGGCATGATTTGTTTCTAACAAACCCATGTTGGCTGTTGGTTATTATCTTATTTGTTTTCAAGTGGTGGCAGAGCTGCTTTTTGATTATTTTAAAAATATTTTTCCAGGTATTGATATCAGATTGATTGGTCTGTAATTGCCTGGGTCTATTCCCCCCCCCCTTTTTTGTAGATGGGAACTACGTCAACTCGTTTCCAATCTTCTGATAGTTCTCCTGTGGTCCATGGTTTTTGGAAGATATGGAGCAGTGGTTTTGTGATGACATCTGCCAGTTCTTTTAGAACTCTATGTTGAATAATATTTGATAATAGCATTTCTAGGAGTAGAAAAAGTCTTATTTCCTTTGAATATAGCTCACTGATGTTTATTTTTACACAAGCCAGTATACAACAAGTTTTCTATCTATAATAAACAGACTCTTGGATAGGCATAACACTTAAATTTGTATGTGTCAATGACACTAATGAAAATAAATTACATCAGCATCTTATAGAAAGAAAAAGGAAATGCATAGTATATTGCTTGTATCCAGGGACAAAGGTTTTGAATTTGAAATAGAAAATTAATGAATTCGACAACAGGTGGTGTAGAGATATCAACCACAAGCCATCAGTGTGCTTTAGCAATGTCTATTGATCTCAAGAGGCTTAAATATGTTGGATTGTGGCCACAGCTTGCTTCATATTCTCTTCATATAATTCAGCAGGCTATTACTGTATTTGCAGGCTATTTTGCTTCATTTTTTATTTTCTCCAATTCATATGCCTTGTGGATTTTCCCTAAGGATTTAAAGAGAAAATTATTAAACAGATGTGCCTTAGAGATGCCATTCCATATGAAAAAAATTCCAAAAAGTAGACAAAGCTGGATGTAAGATCTGGATTTTTCATCTATTATGCTGCAAAACAGTTAAATTTTATGCGCTTTCTCTGGGGAAATATACCTAACATATTTGGTGCATAGCAAATTTGCTAAATAGTCTGAAAGTAGTACTGGAAAAAATAGGATTTTTACATAAGTTTTATTGTAAATTAGCAATCTTGTGGGTCAACAAGGCCTTTTGGAATGAGAAAAATGAATCTGTTTCAAAGTGAGGCAAATTAAACATTGAAGTAATATGCATAGGATTTTATTGTACTTTTGATTGCAACTATTTTTAAAATGTTCTTATGCAGTCAACAGTTCCAAATTTACATAAGATGTATTTACTCTTCATCAAGAATTGTGATTTACAAGCCAGGATAGATGATTGCAACAATTAACTTTTGGCCTCATATTTTATCTTTAGGGAAAAACTTGCTCTACAAACTTAAAAGTTAAATATTTTAAAATTCCGTATGCTGAGGATGTGTTCTATGTTCAATGAAGAAGGAACGAGTAAAGAACTGTTTCTATAAAAATGTATTTGTTCATAAATCTTGTTTCCATTAAACAAAAGCAGAGAAATTATTCAAACCCTAATACTCCACTTTCTCTTGAAAAGTAGGGAATTAAAGAGTGCACTTTATATATCTTGAATCCCTGAAAAATATGACAGACAGGAGAGCCAAAAGACACTCTGGGAGCAATCTGAGGAACAATTTAAATCCACAAAGTTGTGTGTGTGTGTGAGAGAGAGACACACACAGAGAGAGGAAGGGAGGGGGGAGGGGGAGAGGGAAACATAGACAGAAGGTAAAAAAGAGATGGGGGAGGGAAAGTCCTTTTTCCTTTGAAATCTGATCTGTGCAGAAGATCAGGGCCCCAAAAGCCATGGCTATATTTTGCATTTGTTCCATTCCTTCCAGGTTACAGCCACTTGGCTAAACCTGGTGAATGGTGATTAGAGGACTTGACAACATATGACCTTCTTGGAAATGCTTGGAAACAACACACCATTGGAAAAACTTTTAATAGCATTTTCCATTGCCAGTTGGGTATAACTCTCAGAGGCTGTTAATTTGTCTCTATAATTCTAATTCAGTCAAGGTATTTACAGTTGGATATACTGTATGATATGCATACCTATAGACAAAAGGCTGACATCTTCTTCATCTGTTTGATTTCCAGAGATTCCAGTGTAGAGGCAAGAGGCCAAGTAACTATCATCTAACACAGTGTTTCCCAACATTTTTTGAGCCATGGCACATTATTCATATTTTCAAAATCCTGGGGAACATTGAACAGGGGGGGGGGGGGGGGGCTAAAGAAAAGTTTGGACAAAAAAAATATCTCTCTTCCTCCCTTTCGCTCTATTTCTCCCTCTTTCTCTCTCTTCCTTCCTTCCCTTCTTTCTCTCTCTCCATCCCTCTTTCTTTCTTCCTCACTTTTTTGCTCTCTTTCTCTCTCCCTCCTTCCCTTCCTCTATGTATTTCTCTCTCCCTTGTTCTCTCTCTCTCTCTCTGTCTGTCTCTCTTGCTATCTCTTTCTTGTTTTTTTCTCTTTCTTGTTTTTTTCTCTTTTTTGCTCTCTCTCTCTCTTTCACTGTCTCTTGCTATATGTCTCTTTCTTTCTCCCTCTCTGCCTCTCTTGCTACCTCTCTTGCTATCTCTCTTTCTTTCTCTCTCTCTCTTTCTCTCTTTCTCTCTCTCTCTGTCTCTCTTGCTATGTCTCTCTTTCTCTCTCTCTTTCTTTCTTTCTCTCTCTCTCTTTCTTTCTTTCTCTCTCTCTATGCCTCTCTTGCTATGTCTCTCTTTCTCTCTCTCTTTCTCTGTGTCTCTCTCTCTGTGTCTCTCTCTGTGTGTGCCTCTCTCTCTCTCTCTCTGCCTCTTGCTATCTCTCTCTCTCTCTCTGCCTCTTGCTATGTCTCTCTTTCTTTCTCTCTCTCTCTGCCTCTCTTGCTACGTCTCGCTTTCTCTCTCTCTCTTGCTATGTATCTTTCTCTCTCTCTTTCTCTCTCTCTCTTGCTATGTCTCTCTCTCTGTGTCCCTCTTGCTATGTCTCTCCCTCTCACTCTCTCTCTCTGCCTCTTGCTATGTCTCTCTTTCTTTCTCTCTCTCTCTGTCTCTCTTGCTATGTCTCTCTTTCTTTCTCTCTCTTTCTCTCTCTGCCTCTCTTGCTATGCCTCTCTTTCTCTTTCTCTCTCTCTCTTTCTCTGCCTCTCTTGCTATGTCTCTCTTTCTCTCTCTCTCTCTCTCGGCTGACTGCGAGCGGAAGTCCTGACAGCAGCAGCTCGACGTGCTGCTGGACGCCGTATATGCCAGCCCCGCAGCGCCAGCATGTACGGCATCCAGCAGCACGTCCAACCACCACCGTCGGTGCCTCCACCCTGGAGCTCCCTCTCGCCGCCACCATCTCCCCGTGACTGCCTGGGGCTGCTGCAGCTGGCACCCTCCTGCTCCCACCGCCAGTGCCCTCCCGCCGGGCCCCAAAGGACACTTGCCGCCAACACCAGGGAAGCTCCAGCTGGGCGGGGCGCTGCCGGTGCCTCCAACCTGGAACTCCCACTCGCAGCTGTCCCCCGGCTCCTGCCGATGCTGCTGTTTCTTGCGCTCTCCTGCTGGGCCCCAAAGAAGGAAGGTGGGAAAAAGGAGGCACGAAGAATGAAGCTCTCCTTTTTCCTGCCTTCCTTCTTTGGAACCCAGCAGGAGAGGGCCGGAAACAGCCGGAAACAGCGGCATCGGGCAGGAGCCGGGGGACAGCTGTGAGTGGGAGCTCCTGGTTGGAAGCACCAGCACCGGCAGCGCCCTGCCCAGCTGGAGCTTCCCTAGGAGCTTTGCGGCACACCTGACCATGTCTCACGGCGCACTAGTGTGCCGCGGCACACCGGTTGGGAAACGCTTATCTAACAAGCAGTTTGCCCCTATTGCTCCCATCTAGGGATCTCATGGAGGTAATATGAAATATAGTATTATTTCTGTTTTCAAAAAATGAACCAAAGTCACAGGCCCTATAATTCAAACATATACTTTGCTCCTTTTGATTCCATTTTCACTTCCAGAGTTTTCTATGATAATAACCAACAATAACGCTGGCAATTAATACCAGGGATCAGACTCTGATTGCAAGGATCAGGACTACCAATACCTCTGCAGAATATTGAGTGGGTGTTATGTCATGATTTGAAAATCTATGGAGCTAAAATCCTTGTTGTGACCCGCCAACTGTCAGTAGATCTGGCGGCAGACTTGGACTTTGAAGAGGTTGGGCAATAACTTGGGCCAGTTCTGGAACCTAGGGAAGGCTCTGATGGATGCTCTGCATTGGATACAAAGATAGAGGCAGGTCCATCCAGCATTTCCCAGCCAGAGAGACAGCTGCCTTTGGAGTCAGAGATGAGTGAAGAAGAGGAACAGCTGGGGCCTGTTCCAGATGAACATATATGGAGAGCAGATAAGAGAGGTGAAGAAGGGAAGACAATGAGCCAGATCAGGAAGACAAACAAATGTGGGCCCCTCCCTTGCTCGGAAATAAATAAGAGGGAAAGGGAGTGGTTTAGTTGTCATAGACCAGTGATGGTGAACCTATGGCACGGGTGCCACAGGTGACATGCATAGCCAGGGTGGCGCAGCAGGTAGAGTGCTGTACTGCAGGCCACTGAAGCTGACTGTAGATCTGAAGGTCAGCGGTTCAAATCTCATCACCGGCTCAAGGTTGACTCAGCCTACCATCCTTCCGAGGTAGGTAAAATGAGGACCTGGATTGTGGGGGCAATAGGTTGGCTCTGTTAAAAAGTGCTATTGCTAACATGTTGTAAGCCACCCTGAATCTAAGGAGAAGGGCGGCATAAAAATCAAACAAACAAACAAATAAACAAATAAATTTAAAATAAATAAATAAATAAATAAAAAACAAACAAACAAACAAACAAACAAACAAATAAATAAATATGCTGGCACGTGAGCCATCACCCTAGCTCAGCTCCAATGCGCATGTGTGTGCCAAACAGCTGATTTTTAGATCACACAGAGGCTCTGGGAGGGTGTTTTTTTACTTCCAGAAAGCCTCTGGCGGAATGGGGGAGGGCATTTCTACCCTCCCCAGGCTCCAAGGAAGCCTTTGGAGCCTGGGGAGGGTGAAATACAAGCCTATTGGGCCACCAGAAGTTGGGAAACAGGCCGTTTCCAGTCTGCAGAGGAGCTCTGCGGAACAGGGGGAGCTGTTTTTGCCCTCCCCAGGCATCGAGTTATAAGTGTGGGCACTCACACATGTGCAATAGCCCAGGCCCACGCTTTTTTGGCATCCAAGTAAGGTTTGCCATCACTAGACTAGATGGACCGTGAGGTCTTTTTCTGCCATCAATTTTCTATGTTTCTATCATTGTCATAGACAGTTGTTCATATTTCTGGAAAGTTTGCTTCTCATGTGTTTCATACAACAAAGACTGCCTTGCCAGAACTAAAATTTGTCCAGTGGTGGGTTGCTTCCAGTCCAGTCCGGTTTTACAAACTAGTAGTGGTGATAGTGAAAGGCTACGCCCACCCACACCAGACGCTTCTGCACATGCGCATGGGCTAGTGTGTGGGCAAACTGGTAGTGATGGGATTTAGAACCAATAAGTGGGTTTGTCTATTTCTCTATTTGAACTGATTTAATTTGGAGAATCCCGGCTGAGACTACTGGCTGGGAGCTCCCAGGCTTGCATTTATCATAATGAACTGATAAGGACTGTTGTGGTTAGCTCTGGCCTTGCTCCTGCCCCAAGGACTGTGGATGTGGGGGAGACATCCACATGCTGCAGGCCTGTTTTGCCCCCGGTGGAATCTGCTGATGAAGGCTCCTCTGACCAAGAAGACATGAGTGACAGGGAGGAGGAGAGTGTGGCAGACAGCTCAGAAGGAGATCAATTATCTAGCTCCTGCTTGGATTCGGAACAAGACTTAATGATACAGCCACGCATGCGGAGACCGATGCATAGGCAACAACTGAGAGATTATTATCAAAGAAAATGAGGCCACCTGTGCTTGGGTGGGGCTGTGGTAATTAGTGAGGCAGATGTGGGTTTGGCCATTGTGGAGGATTATCTGATCGTTGTGTTTCGTGACTGCTTTACTGACTTTGACCTTTTGTGTGCTGATTTTTCCCCGCTTTGAAACTAAACCAGGGCAAAGTGTGTTTCACTTTGTGAAAGAAGAAAGACTGTGAATTGCCTCACAGCTGCAAGCTAAGTATCACAGAACTGATAAGGGACTTGTACAAATTACCAGTTTGTGTGGAGACCAGTGCTCTTGGCTATACAAAAAGAGGGCTTGGCTTAAGTGAATTTTCATTATAAAGAACATTGTTTTGAATTTTCAAACCTGTGTGTGTCTGAAATTTGTACCTGTGACTTTTTGGGAGGATTCTACCAGAGAGCCCGACAGAACAAGGACTATTGTTTCAGTTAACGTCTTGGACTTTCTGTTGGTGAATGCAGTTAATTCCCAATTGTAAATAAAGAGGGGTTTTCTTTGTGCGTAGTTTGCTTCTGGCTTCTGCAAAGGCCTGATCAGAATAATCCTTCCCTTATCCCCTCCCACGTTTTTCCTCACCCTATTTCTCTCTCACACGCACAGAACTACTGAGCTATTGTAACTACTAGGAGAAAGGCTATTAATTATCCATTCCACGCCAGTTTTCAAACCCAGATAGAATGTCTTTAAGTAGTTCTGTTCTTTATTGTTATTGCTCAGTTCATTTCCCATGCAATAAATCTGACCAAAGAGAAGCTTAGCAAAGAGCTGAGAAAAAGCTCTAGTATTTTACAACAGGAACATAAAACTGTATCTCATCTTCAAAATTCAGTACTAGTGTACAAGTGTTCATCTTATAACTTATGACTTTTTTTTTTTTTACTACTGGGACATTCAACTTGCATTTTAAAATTTGTCCTTAACCGATCGTTAAGGTTTTGCAGGGAAAAATCCAGACTCAAAAGTGAAAGGCAAGTCATTTAAATCCAGCCCAGCTTGGCTTCATTCACAAACAATATGCAGAACGTTAGCTTATCATGCAGGAGCAGTTTATTATCTACAAGCAGCAGCTGGACTCAGCCGTGGCTTTTTCTTAGCAGAACCTTGGCTGTGCTAAGGACTCCTAGCCTAGCTAAGACCCTTGCTTGGCCTTGGTAAGGACTCAGTCTTGGCTCTGTCTCTAGTAGTAGCAGGCAACATTTTATTTTATTTATTTATTTATTCATTTGTCCAATATATAAATACATAGGAAGAAAAATAGACATGTGATAATATAAAAGGGGGTGAAAGTGAACTTAGAGGAGAGGATATATGAAAGGAAGAGAATATATAAGATAGGTGAAGGAAAAGAAAGATAATTGGACAGGGGACGAAAGGCACTCCAGTGCACTTATTTACACCCCTTACTGGTCTCTTAGGAACCTGGAGAGGTCAATCGTGGAGAGTCTAAGAGAGAAGTGTTGGGGGTTAGGGGTTGACACAATTGAGTCCGGTAATGAGTTCCACGCTTCGATAACTCGATTGTTGAAAACATATTTTTTACAGTCAGGTTTGGCACGGTTCGTATTAAGTTTGAATCTGTTGCGTGCTCTTGCGGTTGAAGCTGAAGTAGTCATTGACTGGTAGGACGTTGCAGCATATGATCTTGTGGGTAATACTCAAATCGTGTTTTAGGCGCCGTAGTTCTAGGCTTTCATGGCCCAGGATTGTTAGTCTATTTTCGTAGGATATTCTGTTTCGAGTGGAGGAGTGAAGGGCTCTTCTGGTGAAATATCTTTGGACATTTTCAAGGATGTTGATGTCTGAGATGTGATATGGGTTCCAGACAGGTGAGCAGAAATCAAGGATGGGTCTGGCAAAAGTTTTGTAGGCTCTTGTGAGTAGAGTGAGATTGCCTGAGCAGAAGCTGCGTAGGATCAGGTTAACAGCTCTAGAGGCTTTTTTGGCGATATTGTTGCAGTGGGCTTTAGCACTTAGGTAATTTGATATTAGTATTCCAAGGTCTTTTACGGAATGTGGGTTAGCAGTGGGAGATTGTTTATTCAGTTCGTATGTGCGGTTAGGATTCTTTTTGCCAATGTGGAGGGTAGAGCATTTGTTGGTTGATATTTGAAGTTGCCAGGTGTTAGACCAGTCTGAGACAAAGTCCAGGTCTTTTTGGAGGGTGAGTGTGTTATCAGTGGTGTTGAAAAGTTTCACATCGTCGGCAAAAAGAACACAGTTGCTTTCTATGTGGTCACAGAGATCATTGATGTAGAGGAAAGCCGCTTATGACAGGGGCGGGGTGGAGATGGCGCTACCGATTTTGACAATTTGTTGCCTATTTGACAGGAATGCAGTAATCCAGTTGTGGAGGAGTCCTGAAATGCCATAGGATTTTAAAAAGATTTAAAAAAAACCAGCTCTCTGATGTGATACTCTTGGAAAGGCAGAGGTAGAATTTTATGCCTGTTTTGGATGTTGGAAGGTTTGGGGAACTATGTAGCATTCATGGCTCCCCACATTTTATTCCCCAACAGAGAGAAGTTAGACTGAGAGATACTGACTTAGTCAAAACCACAAAAAACGCAAGAGTGGATCCAAATTTCATCTGGTTCTTCCCAGTCCTAAAAATAGAAAGCAGAATGATTGCTTGATTTAATACCGTATTGTTGTAATTGTTGAAAGTTAGTCATTCTAAAGCAATCCCCCAGGTTGAGTATCACTATAATTCTGTACCTGAAAATTACATTTTTAAATGGATATATTAAATGTATTCTCCATCAGAATCATTTTATAACTGATTCTGTAACTGAGACACCCACTTCAAAAGGTTTGATAATTTTTTCTGAGATGCTTCTCCTTTTGGACTGTATAGATATAAAAGAATCTAATTATCCTTAAGCAGCCTTTTGGTATTTGGAGAAATAGCCCTACCTAGATAAAAAGTGATGCCTCTCTATCAATTATTGGAAGGATTGACTATCATTTATTCTATATGAGAAGGGAATATAAAAACAGAAGAGTTTAGATTTCCTCTAAAACACATTATGGTATAATATAGAAGGGAAGGGAATTAAATCGACACCTGAGTGTATCAATTTTAGGTATTATTGTCTTTAAAATCCTTCATTTGCTGTGCAAATACAGGATGACCAAAGTACTTCTAGACTGCTAATTTATAATTCTGCCACAAAATGAACAATGGTCTCTGTATGCTTGTTTCTTTGCAGCAATTGGAAAATCTGTACTTGTTTTTTAGAAGACTCATCTCATGATAGCCGTAGTACTTTAAATATGTCAAAGGGTAAATTAGGTTCAGGAGGGAAGTGTTTTTAATAGGAAAGTGAACACAAGAACAAGGGGACACAATCACCGTTCCCTGTAAGCTGCGCACATGCGCGCGCGCTCCAAAATACCCCCGTGCGCACCTTTTTCCTCGGGCGCGCAGTCCCCATCCTCCTGCCAGCAGACGTGGTTAGTAAATCCACAGTAACTGAATTTAAACATGCCTGGGATAAACATATATCCATCTTAAGATAAAATACAAGAATAGTATAAGGGCAGACTAGATGGATCATGAGGTCTTTTTCTGCCATCAGTCTTCTATGTTTCTATGTTTCTAACTGATGATCTGGTTATTATTAGTGTTTGTGTTTGTGTGTGTGTTTGTGTTTGTGTTTGTGCACACATGCATGTGCATGCACATACACATAGACCTACATACACCCCCCCAGTGGATTTTGCTAGAATTTTTTTTAATTGCTGAGGAGAATATAATTTAAAGATTCTCCAAATATTGTGGAAATATTGACCAATATTTTCAACATGAAAGCATTTTCCAACAATTTGTCAATGGTCTTGTGAACATCACTAAAAAAAGCACAGCCTACAATGTTCCCAGTTGATGTTTCTCCATGGCATATAATTAATGTGTGAAACAGAGAGGATGCTGGTGACATGAGAGACAATCGTACAAGGCAAAATAGGACATTCACCCACGCCACTTGTCTGTTCATTATTAAATAAGTACAAAAATATCCCATTCCATCACCCATTAGGTTTCTAAAATTATCTTCTTTCAAATAATTTTAAGAAGATGCATCAAATGAAATAATAACTGATTAAATAAAGCAGAATTCTTGATTCAATCTTATTTCATTTCAAAATGATTTCAGAGAAATGAGTGAAGTGTTTGTGGTTGGCAAATAAGATTTTTATTTTTGTTTAAATTATATGCTACTGATCCGTATGCATGGGCATCCTCTTATCCTTCTCTGTGCAGTCATTTCTTACAGGTGCACATCTTTTCTGGTTTCTATAACATCAGATATGTTAAGATTTCATAAATCCAATAATAAACAAACAGGCAGACAATAGATAGATAGATAGATAGATAGATAGATAGATAGATAGATAGATAGATAGATAGATAGATAGATAGATAGATAGATATAGATGATAGATAGATAGATAGATAGATATAGATGATAGATAGATAGATAGATAGATAGATGATAGATAGATAGATATAGATAGATAGATAGATGATAGATAGATGATAGATAGATGATAGATAGATAGATATAGAGATAGATAGATAGATAGATAGATAGATAGATAGATAGATAGATAGATAGATAGATAGATAGATAGATAGATGACAGACAGACAGACAGACAGACAGACAGACAGACAGACAGATGCTTTCTCAGGTATAGCAGTAGGGCAACCAGGGTGGTTGAAGAGTGATGAAAGGAGAAGTGATGAAAGGAGAAGGGGGGGATCTAGGAATACTTACCCACTGTACTAGGAATACTCATCTGCTTACTTAGACTGTAAGTTCAAAAGCACATTGAAAATGTTTGCAATGGAAGAAAATGTTTTGCAATGGAAGAAAATGTTTTGCAATGGAAGAAAATGTTTTGCAATGGAAGAAAATGTTTTGCAATGGAAGAAAATGTTTTGCAATGGAAGAAAATGTTTTGCAATGGAAGAAAATGTTTTGCAATGGAAGAAAATGATAAAACTATTTTAGCATAGTTTTCATGGCATCTACACATTTTTTCTTTTTTTACAGAATTGTCCAGCGGGCTTTTGCCTACATAGCTGCATAAAGAAAATTGGAATGGGTTTTAAGCCACTTATTAGCCAGAATGGCTTTGGATACCTGATAGGGGAATAAGATCATCATCTAAGGGATCTGTCCTTTAAAATTGTTCGGTGTCATTCCACTTCCTGCTTTGTGAGGTTATGTAACATATCCATGTCTGAATTCTCAAGTGGACTTATTTTTAAGACAACCCTGTTGACAGGCTGTGGGGAAAAAAATTAAACTGATGTTCCGTTAAGTGCTCAACTTCAAAGGAAAACAGAAACATTAAAGCTTTCTTTATTTTTTCTCACTATAAATTGTGGACTTTGTTGTAGGTCACTGAAGAACTGTGATTGTATATGTGTTGAAAGTAAAGGATGTCAATCTTTCTGTCTCCTGGGTGTCTAAACTATCAACATTGTTGATTGCATAATTCACAGAGAGCTTCTCAGTTACTGTCTTGCAAGCATGAATTAGGAGAGGATAAAGATGAGTCTGTAAAAAAAAAAAACCCCCCACCATGAAACAGCTCGTCCCTCTTAGTTTGAAGAAAATGGATTCTTAGCAGACCAGATCTATCCACTTGAGCAGGGGTCCCGAACCTTTTGGACCCCAGGGGCCACTAAATTCATAATTTTAAATCCGCGAACCCTAATGGGTCATTCTTTGTCAAGTGGACCACGTGTCCCACTCGACCAGCTTCAATTTCAATGAAACTTTGCACATATTCCTTATGGTATAAAACTGACCTAAATATTTGCACACCTCAGTTTTATACCATAAGGAATGTATGTGCAAAGTTTCATTGAAATTGAAGGTGGTTGAGTGGGGAAGATTCTGAAAATTGGTTCACTTGACAAAGAATGACCCTAATAGGAACATAGAAACATAGAAGGCTGACGGCAGAAAAAGACCTCATGGTCCATCTAGTCTGCCCTTATACTATTTTCTGTATTTTTATCTTGGGATGGATATATGTTTATCCTAGGCATGTTTAAATTCAGTTACTGTGGATTTACCAACCACGTCTGCTGGAAGTTTGTTCCAAGGATCTACTACACTTTCAGTAAAATAATATTTTCTCATGTTACTTTTGATCTTTCCCTCAACTAACTTCAGATTGTGTCCCCTTGTTCTTGTGTTCACTTTCCTATTAAAAACACTTCCCTTCTGAACCTTATTTAACCCTTTGACATATCTAAATGTTTCGATCATGTCCTCCCTTTTCCTTCTGTCCTCCAGACTATACATATTGAATTCATTAAGTCTTTCCTGATACGTTTTATGCTTAAGACCTTCCACCATTCTTGTAGCCCGTCTTTGGACCCGTTCAATTTTGTCAATATCTTTTTGTAGGGTGTGGTCTCCAGAACTGAACACAGTATTCCAAATTTGGTCTCACCTGCGCTCTATTTAGCGGGATCACAATCTCCCCCTTCCTGCTTGTTATACCGCTAGCTATGCAGCCAAGCATCCTACTTCCTTTTCCTACCGCCCGACCACACTGCTCACCCATCACTACCCCTAATGATCAGGTGGGCATGGCAAGGTGGACATGTGACTGGGTAGGCATGGCCAACTTCATATCACTCATTGAGGGGCACCTCGCCAATCTCTATTCAGCCTTTCCCTGCCAGCCACTCCTCGCCTGCCCTCCTAGACTCCTTAGGACCCCAACAGGAAGCAGTTGTTGGAGCTAAGCAGCCACCACAAGAAAGAGTTGGCACAAAAGCTGGCTCAGTTCAAATTGGATCTGACCAAGAAGGAGCCTGCTTAGCAGAAGCACCTCAATGAGGACTAGGAGAATAGGCTTTCCAAGTAGAAGGAAGACCTGCAGGAGTGCAGAGCCAGGTACCAGCATCTGGAGGCTCAGAGTCTGAGCTGGTAAGCCAGTTCCAGACCAAGATACAGTCCCACCGGAACAAGGTCCCCCAGCTCTTTGCCACCAGAGCACTTCCCACCAGCCTTCACCCAAAGCTCCAAACCAGGAGGCTTACGCAGACCCTAAGTCAGAATTTTCTCCCCATCCAACCCACACAAAAAGACCCTGAACAAGAGACTCTCTGCAGCAAAGCAAATATTTATTGCACATATCTTGCTCGGGGGACGTAGTTTGAGGAGACCTGATTGAGTACAATATTAAAAAAAATGCAAATAATTTTTCTGAGGGCCACCAAATTTTTCTCCTGGATCATTTATGATCCAAGGACCACCAGTTGGTGGCCACTGAACTAGAGACTCCTTTTGTTCCATTTATTTCATTTGGGTGTTTTAACAATTCAAATGAATTCCTAAATCCCTTTTGTTTTCTCACCCAGCACAGTAAACTGTGCTAAGAAGGAAAATTCTGTCTCTTTTATAAAATCATTGGTTCTATAATAATGATAAATTTTTCACTAAGATGAATAGAATAGAATAGAATAGAATAGAATTTTATTGGCCAAGTGTGATTGGACACACAAGGAATTTGTCTTGATGCATATGCTCTCAGCGTACATAAAAGAAAAAGACACATTTGTCAAGAATCATGTGGTACAACACTTAATGATTGTCATAGGGATAAAATAAGCAATGAAGAAGCAATATTAATAAAAATCTTAGGATACAACAACAAGTTACAGTCATACAGTCCTAAGTGGGAGGAAAAGGATGATAGGAATGATGAGGAAAACTAGTAGAATAGAAGTGCAGATTTAGTAGAAAGTCTGACAGTGTTGAGGGAATTATTTGTTTAGTGGAGTGATGGCGTTCGGGGAAAAACTGTTCTTGTGTCTAGTTGTCTTGGTGTGCAGTGCTCTGTAGCGACGTTTTGAGGGTAGGAGTTGAAACAGTTTGTGTCCAGGATGTGAGGGGTCAGTAAATATTTTCACAGCCCTTTTTTTGACCCGTGCAGTATACAAGTCCTCAATGGAAGGCAGGTTGGCAGCAATTGTTTTTTCTGCAGTTCTGATTATCCTCTGAAGTCTGTGTCGGTCCTGTTGGGTTGCAGCACCAAACCAGAGAGTTATGGAGGTGCAGATGACAGACTCATTAATTCCTCTGTAGAACTGTATCAGCAGCTCCTTGGGCAGTTTGAGCTTACTGAGTTGGTGCAGAAAGATTCAAATACAGTAAAACATATTTAAAAAGAGATGCCTTATGTCTGTCAGTCAGGTCATAGAAATGTCTAAGCTGACCATATGATCAGTATTATTATACTGGAAAAAGACCAGGTCCAGAATCTTTTCAGCATTACCAACTAAGAAATAGTGTAATGTATTTCATCTTTTTCTTGGCAGCTAAACAAATCAGAAGGAAAAAGTAGAAGCAGAAATAAAAAGAGTACAAATGTCCCTACACAGTTGACTATTCTGTGGATTTTACAAATAATAGATGAAACAGTGAACTACATCTGGGCTGCACTATTTGTAAGGATGCAAAAAATGTGATAACAAGAACTATATGTCATACTGTGATTAAATTTCCTTTTTAACCAATAGGGAAATAAAGATTTTTTAAAATAGAGAATATCTAATACTCTCCCACCAAAACCCAATCAAAATTTCAATTTTTTTTCATAAAAAGGTGTAGAAAGTTATAACTTCTTTATCCAAAATCTGTGAATCAGAGGGAATGTGAATCTGTGAATCAATATCAGAAAAGGGAACCTATATGCTATATTAAACTTAACTTCTAATTACGTGGAAATTTGTCTTCTTATCCTAGAGATAGAAAGTATTTTTTTTAAGGTCATATTAATTTTTTGTATTATTTAACTTTGTAGAATTCCCCAAATTGATAACTTCTTCTTTTAAAGTACGCAAAATAAAATGCACCCCTTTAGTTTTTGGTAGTTATTAATATATACAGTGATCCCTCCATTATTGCAAGGGTTCCGTTCCAGGACCCCTCACGATAATCGATTTTTCACGATGTAGGGTTCCGGAAGTAAAAACACCATCTGCGCATGCGCGCCCTTTTTTTTCATGGCTGCGCATGCGCAGATGGTGGGGTTTGCGTGTGGGCGGCGGGGAAGACCCAGGGAAGGTTCCTTCGGCTGGCCAGCAGCTGATCTGCTCGGTAGCGCAGCAGCAGCGAGGAGCCGAAGATCGGGGTTTCCCAGCCGCCCACGCAAAGGGGAAACCCCGATGTTCGGCTCCTCGCTGCTGCTGCGCTACCGAGCAGATCAGCTGCTGGGCGGCCGAAGGAACCTTCCCTGGGTCTTCCCCGCTGCCTCGTCTCCTCGCTGATGCCCGCCCGCCGTTTGCCGCTCGCCCGTTCACCCGCCCGCCGTTTGCCGCTCACCCGTTCACCCGCCGTTTGCCGCTCGCCCGTTCACCCGCCCACCCACCGTTAGCCGCTCGCCCGTTCACCTGCCCACCCGCTGTTTGCCGCTCGCCCGTTCACCTGCCGCTCGAGAGCAAGAGGAAGGAAGAGAGTGATGTCATCGTGGGAAAAATCGCGATATAGCGTTTCGCGAAGATCGAGATCGCGAACATCGAGGGATCACTGTATATTCATATTGCATAATAATGTATAACTTCCAGCAGTACTGTATATATGAAATTACTTTTACCCAAGATTCAATGTATTATATTTTTCTATATTATACTGGATCATGCTGTGCTAAAACTGTCTACCTCTTTTCATTCCTATTAAAATATTAATAAAGTCAGTATCAAGGATTCTAGATGACCAGATTAAGTATAATGAATGCATATGCATTATCAAAGACATTTCAAGATGATAGTGCTTTGATCCCATCAATAGCAGAAAAGCAGTTTCTTTAATCCAATTATATTTGCCATATTTACTATAACCTTAGGAAATGCTTGGATATGTGATGATTATATCTGTTCGTGCTCAATGCACTGAAAGATTAGATAATATGAATAACCACATCATAAGATCTTTGCCTCAATCTTCGTATTCTTGGAAAAAATTAACACAATTCCACCTACTTCCCTCTAGCTATGCTAAATTTTCCCTCCCATAATTCCCTGTCACTGTGTCCAGTAGAAACTGGATTAATTTCTGTTAAGCAAGGCATATGTACATTTCACACATAAAATAAAATCACTTTTTTATTTTCAGTAATACAAGACATTTCATATGGCTATAGCAGTGATGGCGAATCTATGGCACAGGTGCCACCAGTGGCACGCGGAGCCATATCTGCTAGCACGCAAGCTGTTGTCCTAGCTCAGCACCAATGTGCGTGTGTGTGCCAACCAGATGATTTTTGGCTCATACAAAGGCCCTGGGAAGGCGTTTTTGGCTTCCAGAGAGCCTCCGGGGGGATGGGGCAGGGCTTTTTTACCCTCCTTTGGCTCTATGGAAGCCTTTGGAGCCTGGGGAGGATGAAACACAAGCCTATTGGGCCACCAGAAATTGGGAAACAGGCCATTTCTAGCCTCCAGAGGAGCTCTGGGGGACAGGGAGAGCTGTTTTTGCCCTCCCCAGGCATTGAATTATAAGTGTGGGCACTCACACATGTGCATTAGCCCATGCCCACACTTTTTTGGCACCCAAGTAAAAAAAGGTTTCCCATCACTAGATTAGATGGACAATGGACCCTCCCCTGGCTCTATGGGAGCCTTTGGAGCCTGGGAAGGATGAAATACAAGCCTATTGGGCCACCAGAAGTTGGGAAACAGGCCATTTCTAGCCTCCAGAGGAGCTCTGGGGGACAGGGAGAGCTGTTTTTGCCCTCCCCAGGCATTGAATTATATGTGTGGGCACTCACATAGGTGCAGTAGCCCATGCCCACACTTTTTTGGCCCCCAAGTAAAAAAAGGTTTCCCATCACTAGATTAGATGGACAATGGACCCTCCACTGGCTCTATGGGAGCCTTTGGAGCCTGGGGAAGGTGAAACACAAGCCCACCAGAAGTTGGGAAACAGGCAATTTCTGACCTCCAGGGGGGTGGGAAGAGCTGCTTTCACCCTCTCCAGGCATTGAATTATGGGTGTGGGCACTTGAGCATGCACAATAGCACCCACCCACGCTCTTTTGGCACCCGAGGAAAAAAAGGTTTGCCCTCACTAGACTACAGTATAATGGTGAATAGTATATAGAGAACACTAGAATCGTGATTCAGTTTAACATAGAGATTCAAAGACAAACCAATACAATCTGAACCAATCTGAGATTTAGTTGGGGAAAAAAGCTAAAACAAAGAAATAAAAACTTCAACTGTTTCAGGTTTGGATCAGTTTTAGAGGAGGGTCAGAGGTCGACTCCTAGGTCCCTACCTTGTGGGAGTCCTCAGGGGTCACTCCTCTCCCCCCTGCTGTTTAATATCTACATGAAACCACTGGGTGGGATCATCCAAGGGCACAGGGTGAGTTACCATCAGTATGCTGATGATATTCAGCTGTACATCTCCAGCCTGTTTCCACTCAGTGAAGTAGTGGAAGTGATGTGCCAGTGTCTCTGGAGTCTGTCAGAATCTAGATTTTATGATTTGATTTGATTTGATTTGATTATTTGATTTGATTTGATTTGATTTGAATGCCGTCTCTCTCCATAGACTTGGGGCGGATGGATGCCAACAGGCTCAAGCTCAATCCATACAAGATGGGGTGGCTGTGGGTACTGCCTCCCAAGCACACCTCCATCTGTCCATCCTGAAGTAGACCCAGAGACAGGGTTAAGTGAGAACGGTACCTTTATTTCAGCTCAGGAAAGGTAAGTGACTTTCAGCGAGTACCGTCTGCTTTGCCTGGGAGAAACCGCTCCTTTTATACATTTGCGGTTCCCGCCAAAGCAAGAGCAGCCGCGTCTGAGCCAATCAGGAGCGACTTCCTGATTTAGCTCAGACAGCGCTTCAAAAGAGGAACAAACTATTTACAGAGATACAAGGTAGCCATTACAGGATACAACACCCCTCCCTCCTTAGTTGGACACATCCATCACGAAAGCCATGTGACAAAATCGTCCAATCTGTGGGGTCTTCGTGAGGCTCGCTCCGACCTGCGCAGTTCAGTTGCTTCCTCGCTACCGACGGTGGAGGTCGGCTCGCTGTTGCTCTCCCGGCGCGGCTGGGGCCTGGTTTGGGCTCCGGCCTGCTGACTCTGCCTGGCAGGCACAACGCGGACTTCAGAGGAGGAAGATGGTTCGGCCTCACTGGAGGAGTCTCCCATACCCGATAAGTCCCTTTGAATGTCTATAAAATCGGGTTGCATGTCAAAGTCTATTGAAATGGGAGAGTTTGTGTCAGCGGTTTGCTCCAGGGAATTTTCTATGCGTTTCCGTACGTGGTCAATGTGTCGTTTCCACATTCGACCATCCTCCAGTTTTACAAGATATGTTTTAGGAGCCGTTTGTTTAACAATAGTTCCTTTCAACCAGTTTACATCTCCATCAAAATTTTTTACAAATACATTTTGACCCAAATACATTTGTCTTTCAGGGTTTACATACATTTGGTTATTTGCACAAAACCTTGGGTGTAACCTATCTAGTGGGGACCTTAGTTTCCTTCCCATTAGTAACTCAGCAGGGCTTATGTGCATGTGAGAGTTTGGGGTAATGTGCTGGGTTAGCAGGAACTGGTCCAAATTTTGTTGTACATCTCCAGGGCCTGATCTGCGCAAAGCTTCTTTGCCACGCGAACGTAGCGTTCTGCCAAACCATTAGCCCAGGGCGAGTAAGGCGAGATGAGTGCGTGTCTGACTCCAAGACTGTCTAAAAACAATTCAAACTGTCTGGGCGTTAATTGTGGCCCATTGTCAGAAACTAGGATATCAGGGCAACCATGGGTAGCAAACAGCCTGCGCAGCACCTTGATGGTGGCACTTGTGGTTATGTTGTTCATTGCTATGATTTCCACCCATTTGGAAAATGCATCCACTACAATTAAGAAGTATTGTGACCCCACTGGCCCTGCAAAATCAATATGGACCCTGGACCATAGCCCGGCAGGTTGCTCCCACTCTGCTGGAGTTGTTTTGGGAGGGTTAGGCCGTGATTCTTGGCATGGGTCACATTTGGCTACCCAGTTCTCAATATCAGCATCCAACCCTGGCCACCATAAGTGCCCTCTGGCTAGGCCCTTCATCCTGACAATCCCAGGATGGCCCACATGTAACATTTTGAGTACTTTTAACCTTAGGCTTTTAGGAATGATCACTCTATCCCCCCACAACAGACAACCTTTTACATATGACAACTCTAGTCTCTTGGTTTTGAAGTCACACAGTTCAGGTTTTACAGAATCATTTTGCCATCCCTTAAGTACACAGTTTACCACTTGTTTAAGAATTGGGTCCTGCTGCGTGTGTGCAGCTACCTCCTTTGCAGTAGTTAGTGGGTTATCCTCGAGTTCTATCATTAAGACATCAGCAGAAGGGGCAGGGTCCTCCACTAACTCTGCCATGGGGCACCTACTGAGACCATCTGCGTGGTTGATGGCTTTCCCCCCTTTATGGATGAGTTCGTACTGGTATCCTGAGAGGAAAAGGGCCCATCTGATTAGCCTTGGGGACATAAATGGAGGAGTAGGCCTGTTGGGGGCTAAGAGACCTAGTAAGGGCTTGTGGTCTGTAACCAATTCAAAACTTCTTCCAAAAAGGTAATTATGAAACTTCTTCACCCCTGCCACTAAAGCTAGAGCCTCTTTATCTAGTTGGCTATAATTTCTTTCCGTGCTTGTCATTGTTCTGGAAAAGAAAGCAATTGGGGCCTCTGTGTTATTCGGTAAAATGTGAGCCAAGACTCCTCCCACGCCGTACGGGGAAGCGTCACACGTAAGCCTGATGGGTAGCGAAGTACTATACTGGACTACCACACTTTTGGAAGTTAATAATTGTTTTATTTGTACAAAGGCTTCGTGTTCAGTTCTCCCCCAAGTCCAAGGGGTTTCTTTCTGGAGCAAGCGGTGTAGAGGCTCTGCTGCTGTTGCCTTCTGTTTTAAAAAAACGGAGTAAAAATTAAGAAGGCCTAAAAAAGCTTGCAATTCAGTCTTATTTTGTGGCTCTGGGGCTTCTCTAATGGCTCTCAGTTTCTCAGTTGTGGGGTGGATACCCTCCTTGTCAATTTTATAACCTAGGAACTCTACACTGTTGGTTCCCCAGACGCATTTATCAGGCTTAATTCTTAACCCTTTGTCCTAGAGTCTCTTAAGTACTTCCCTTATCCTTTTGTTGAGTTGCTCTTGGTTTTCCCCTGCAATTAAGATGTCATCAAAATATGGAATGGCCCCATTAATCCCTGATAACAATCATTCCATTATGCTTTGGAATATCCCTGGGGCTATGCTTACTCCAAACTGT
Organism: Erythrolamprus reginae; assembly: GCF_031021105.1. Lineage (NCBI taxonomy): Eukaryota > Metazoa > Chordata > Lepidosauria > Squamata > Dipsadidae > Erythrolamprus > Erythrolamprus reginae. The sequence continues at coordinate 374,825 of NW_027248482.1, read as the reverse complement.
AATCTGGTACATTTAAAGGCACCCCTGTGGGTCACAATTGTTTGCGCGTTTGCTGTTGGTTCAACGACAGGCAGCTGTTGATAAGCTTGTGCGAGATCGATCTTTGCAAACCTTTTCCCTTCCCCCAGGGAGTGCAGGAGTTGTTGTACCACCGGGATGGGGTAAGGGTGATGTTGGAGAGCCTTATTTAGCGTGGATTTATAGTCAGCGCAAACCCTTAAGGAGCCATCTGGTTTTAGGGGCGTGACTATGGGTGTCTCCCATGGCCCCTGTTCCACAGGGACTAAAATACCTTGGCTTATGAGCTTGTCCAGCTGCAGGTCTAGTTTGGGGAGGAGCGGGAGGGGTACCCTGCGAGGTTTGAGCCGGACAGGCGGGACGTTGGGGTCAATAGAAAATGAGATAGGGGGCCCTTTATACGATCCCAAGGTGGGGCTAAACACTTCAGGGAACTCTTGCAAAAAGTTAGGCATGCTATCACAGTTGACAGTACAAATACCAGAAATTTCAATTCCCAAAGGTTCCATCCAAGCCAACCCCAGGAGAGAGTGCTTAGCCCCTGTAACAACAATCATAGGCAGGGTACATTTAACATTCTTAAATACAATAGGTACATTCACTTTGCCCAGAACAGAGATTATCCCCCCTTGAAAATCTCTGATTACTAACGAGGTTTGCACTAGCTCAGATTTAGACAGGTTAGGCATGTATAATTTAAGCTTTTCCCAAGGCATAATGGTGTATTTAGACCCCGTGTCCAGCTCCATAGAGCATGGCTTGTTGTTTAGTAGTAGGGAAACTACAATCTTGCCCACATTTTTTGCTGCCGTGTTATTCACGGAAAATTGAGTGTTACCTCTTGAGTAGTCGCGGTTAGCCGCTGAGTAGTTCTTTCGGCCCAAATAGCGGAAAGGCTGGTTTTCTCGCGGTTGAGGCGTTTGATTCTGGGGTCGTTGATGGCGCGGCGTGGAGAAGGTTTCCTCCGGTGCAGATGCTCTGCAGGCCTCGGCGATGTGGCCGCGTCGGTTGCAGCGGCGGCATATGGCGTCCCGGAAGGGGCAACGTTGGCGCTGATGGTTTCCTCGGCAGCCGGCACAGGGGGCGGCGAAGTGAGGAAGTCTGTGTTGTCTCGGTTGGTCTTGCAGCAGGAAGCAGCTGTCCTCGTTGCGAGCTGGTGGGCTGAGGTCGTCTGGGTCCTCGGCGCGGGAAGACGTGGAGTCTATCTTGGCGATGATTTCTCGCCTTTCGTGTTCCTTCAGCTCTTTAGCAGCGGCGTCGGCGACCTCTGCGGTTTGTGCTAGTTTAATCACTGTTTGTAGGGTCGGTTCGTCTTCGGCGAGGAGTTTGTTCCTGACCACGGCGTTTCTCATGCCGAAGACTAAGGCATCGGTGAGGCGAGCTTCTGGGTTGTCAAACTTGCATTGCGCAAGCACCGTTCGAAGTCGTGTAGCAAATTGGTTGATTGATTCTGTTTCGCGCTGAGCCATTCTGGAGAACTGGTGCCGGAAAACCATGGCTGGTTTTGTTGGCTTGAAATGGCTTGCGAGCTTGGCTTGCTGGACGTCCCAAGTGACGGATCTTGCTGGCAGCGGGTCGGTGAGAGTCTGGGCGAGGGTGCGGATTTCCGGACCGCAGTAGTTTAGGAAGATGGCCCATCTCCGATCGGCGTCGGCGTCCCGTATTCCTGCTGCCTCGAGGAAGATCTCGAAGTTGGCTAGGTAGTCGTCCCAGGAAGTCTTCTCGGGATCAAAGAACTCTGGAGCCCGGTCGATCTGGATGTTGTTCATATTGCACGCATGGTTTCTTTCGTCTGTCATCGCCAGTGAAGTAGACCCAGAGACAGGGTTAAGTGAGAATGGTACCTTTATTTCAGCTCAGGAAAGGTAAGTGACTTTCAACGAGTACCGTCTGCTTTGCCTGGGAGAAACCACTCCTTTTATACATTTGCAGTTCCCGCCAAAGCAAGAGCAGCCGTGTCTGAGCCAATCAGGAGCGACTTCCTGATTTAGCTCAGACAGTGCTTCAAAAGAGGAACAAACTATTTACAGAGATACAAGGTAGCCATTACAGGATACAACACATCCATTACCCTGGGGGGGGGATTATTGCACCCCTCAGAGAGGGTCCGCAACTTGAGCATCCTCCTCGATCCACAGCTGACTTTAGAAATGCATCTTTTGGCTGTGGCAAGGGGGCGTTTGCCCATGTTCACCTGGTGTATCAGTTGCAGCCCTATTTGGACAGGGAGTCTTTTCTCATGCCCTCATCACCTTGAGATTCAATTACTGCAATGCTCTCTACATGGGGCTACCTCTGAAGAGTGTTCGGAAACTTCAAATAGTCCAAAATGCAGTCGCGTGAGCGGTTATGGGCCTTCCAAGTCATGCCCATATCTCACCATCACTCCGCAGACTGCATTGGCTGCTGATCAGTTTCTGGACACAATTCAAAGTGTTGGTTATGATCTATAAAGGCATAGGACCAGATTATCTCCAAGACCGCCTTCTGCTGCACGAATCCCAGCATCCGGTAATGTCCCACAGAGTTGGACTCCTCAGGGTCCCATCAACCAAACAATGCTGGCTGGTGGGACCTAAGGTAAGAGCCTTCTCTGTGGGGGCCCTGGCCATCTGAAATCATCTCTCCCTGGAGATTTGCACCCTCCTTGCCTTCCGAAAGAGTTTAAAAACCCATCTTTGTCGCCAGGCCTGGGGTCATTAGATCTTTCCCCCTGACCAACAAGTGTTTTTAGTGTGATTTATTGAGTGAATGTTAAGGAATGTTTTAAAATTATAATTTTTGAAGATTTTTAATTATACTAATTGAATCAATTGTATTATTACATCTTTTATATATGCTATGAGCCGGCCCAATTCCTCGGAGAGCGGCAGCATACAAATCCAATTAAACTAAACTAAACTCCCCAAGATGGGGGTTGGTGTCCTAAAGTCAAGCCTTAACAGGAAATGATCTGACCATGACAAGGGAGAAACATTATACACCTTAATATCAGATCACTACTTCACTGCCCCGAGAGAACCACCAAACCATGAGCCCCCACTCATGAATCAGACCCTATATTACTTGGGTCAGGTCCATGGTTGTCAGGGAAGCCATGAACTCCTGCACCGCTTCTGAGGATTTGTCAAGCGATGGCAAATTGAAGTCTCCCAGGACCATAATCTGGAGAACTCCACCGCTAACCCAGCTACCACCTTCTGCAATGCAGGCAGGGCTGTTGCAATGCAGCTTGGAGGCAGGTACATTAGCAGCAAGGCCACCTGAACCCCTAGGTCCAATCTCAAAAGGAGAGACTCTCACCCAACGATCTCAAGTGCAGGGATCCTTCAAAGGCTAACAGTCTTCCAGACAATGATTGCCATTCCTTCCCCACTTCCCTGGAATCGCAGTTGATGTAATACCTGAAGCCTGTCTGGGCACATTTCCGACAGGGGAACACCCCCCTCATGGCCCAGCCAGGTCTCAGTTACACATGCCAGGTCAGCTCCCTTGTCCTGAAGTAAATCTTCAACCAGGAGGGCCTTGTTAACAATCAACCTGACATTAAGCAGCATCATTCTGAGGTCATGGCCCTGACTTCCCCTGTTGCCAGCTATACAGATGAGCTTGATGAATCAAAATCAGGCCAGAACAAATAATTGCTGTAAGATAGCGATCTCTGGTTCCCCATGAGCACCCCAACCCCTGGCTCCCACCATATCTTCCTCTCCCAGTCATAACAGTAATGCTGCTGCTCTCCCTCCCCTCAGAGATCCTCATCCCCCTGGTACCCTTCATCCCCGGCAGGCCCAGACCCACATTCACATCAGGCAGGGGACTATGGATGGGCCCCCACCTGCACCCCCAGCTTTTCCATTCTTCCTACTCACTCTCTCTAACCCAAACACTCTCCTCTCCCCTTGCAGTAAAATGTCAACATAGTGGAAAGGGCTGCAAGAGAGTTACTACAAAATACCTAAAAGTAAGATACAACAACTAACCCAGTCAGCTAGGTCTAGTCCGTTCTTTGTAGTGCCAGGGGAATCAATAGTACAACCCCTAAACGGAGTCTTAGATAGCAAGAATGAGGAAAGAAAATCACAGAAAAATTCAGAAATGCCCTCGCAACAATCCTAGAGAGTTGAATTACTCACCTACTACAATTCAATTTAAAAAAATATGTTCAAAAGTATGTGTTATTTTTTTCCCATTTCATTTTTGGAGTTCCAAGTATGGCACCTCAAGTAAGAATTTCCATTTACTTGCCCTTGTGAACTGGTGTAGTTTTTCTGTCTTTCACTTGGTTTGTAGCATGCTAGCTGAACAATTTGGAGACCCAAAATCCCAAGACCAGACAGATAAGCTAATTCTACTTTCTTGTAAAGTTACTTTAACAGAATCATGCAAATCTGTTTGCAAGTACAAATCTCCCACTGTCTACAGGCAGATTCTCCAACTTCAAAGAAAGTTGCCTATTCTAATATATGTGTATGTATACAACACATGCATTTAAACATAAATGCAGTGTTTCAGAAACTCTTTTCCTCTTTCAAAGAATGAAGAAGGTGATGAGATATTAACTATTAATACAATATTTCTATTATTTAGTATCTCAGCTAAATCTCTCCTAGCATCCAGTGAACATTGGCTTCTTTCAACCGAATCATTGAGCTTCATTGCTGGTTAGAATGACTACCCAAATTTAACATAAAATCAATGTAAAATATTGAAAAGCTACCTCTGTCCAAATCTAAATGCAACACTATAGAATGCTGTTAGCAAAATGTATCACCGCAGTCAGCAATATGGCACAATTAGCAGATCTAATCATTCAGCTTTTCAAACTTCTATTAAATGCAATTATTATTCATTTATCAAGAGCAGAAAGTCCCACTTCACTGTACAAGTTAAAATGCAATTAGGTGCAGTAGGGCAGAACAAATTTCTCAGCATAGAATGGGTTACAAAGTACACCCAAGCTTCATGAGGCTTACTAGTCAGGCTCATCATTCTCTTAGGACATAATAATACCACTAAATATGCTGGATCATTAGCAAAATTACATAGCTAAAGAGGGCAATATTAATAGAATTCTGTAATACTTTACAGGAATAGCAACTTGTTAAACATCTCCAGGAAATAATTGGACTTCAGTCAAATGCATTAACTCACTATGTTTTTAACAACAGAATCTAGGCAAGCGATTTGCTTTGGAGAACTCATATGACAGGGTCACAGAAATGGGAAAAAAGTCTTTAGACCATCATTTCTAGCTGCTTGTTCAGTACAAGTACCCAAGTTGGAGTATCTCTGAGAGATGGCTCTTCAGTGTTTGTTTAATCCACTAAGGAACCTCTTTTGTCAGTAATTAGTTCCATTACTGAACCATTTTAATTCTTAGCAAAATTTTCCCAAACACACAATTGGAACATTTCTTTCTATATGTTTATTCCATATACTAAAGAAATTCAAAATAGATCTAAGCTAAATACAGATTTAGTTCTGATATCCTACATCCTTGTTTATGGTGCTCTGATCTTCTAATGATCCTTGTAACTGCCTCTGAGACTTTTTGAGTTTATTAAAATTCTTACAAATTGTAGTGCTGAAAATAGATGCAATATTCTATATAAGCAGTTATACTTCTATATTTCCTCTTAATGCAGCCTAAAATTGCATTTGTCCCTTTGAAACCAGACAACACTGCAGATTGTAATATTCAATATGAAATTAATTTATATTCCTTTTTAAAATTATACTTTTAGGAAAAGTTTTAATTACAGTGGTGAATAACAATTGAAACTAAAATGAAAAGAGTGCAAAAAAGCAGAAATGTGAAAAGAACACTTCCCAAAAACAATTTCTCACACTCATCATGAGAATTGTGATCAACAATTTCATAATCTCTTCCCCTCCTCTTAATAAATTCTTCATACTATCTTACTAGGCAAATCAAATAAGTAATGCCTTCTCCAATCCAATTATCAGCAAAAAGTCCAAACAGGGCTTTAAATATTTGACATTTAGAAAATCCAAGGTTTTAAATCTCAACACTTTAAACAAAACCCCATTTAAAAATCATAAAATAAGCCTAACATCCTAGTGTAAATAAAAAAAACCCTCCAAAGCTTAATTTGCAATTTCAGAGACAGTTCCAATATACAACATATTCTTTCATTCCAAATGCCAATAATTACAAAGAAAACCACCCCAAACAGCAACATATTCCATCCAAACAAACATTCTACATCTCAACTGTAAACAAATCCACATTTATCAAATATAAAGTAATCCCAGATCCTAATATAAACAAAAGTCTAAAATTTAACATAACAAACAGGGATAATTTCTTCTTTAAATATAACAAGTTCACAAACACTTCTTATTTTAAATAAAAAGAGTTAAATACAGTTTAAATGTTATCAAATTAGGATACATAAAGTAACTGTAGAGGGAAAAGTTTGAATTCAAAGTGAAATGTAAGGAAATCCAATATATACCACGTTTCCAGTTGTGATATCAGCACATCCAAAAAGAACCACTTAAAATTTACAGGACAATCTTGTCTTTCTCTGAATCCATGAAGGTAATTGTTTCTAATTTCTTCAATATATTAAACAATATCTTTTGTAAACCACAAAAAGAAATTTTCCAATTGCTCTCTGGGATTGTCATTTTTATTCTTGATTTTAAAAAAAAGCCTCCTCCATTTTTTTTTCTCTATATCTGATGACAAATTCTTTTTCAAAGTCTTGTTCTGTTTTTCTCTGGTAGAATTTGTTGCATTTTCTGTTATATCTTCTACTGGGAACAGACTGTTCCCAAGAAGACAAAACATAGCTGACATAATTGATTCAAAGTCCCAGCGTATTTCCCAGTGCAAGCTAGTTCCTCAAAGATATCTCTGAACGCCCATCTTTATAAGTTACTTGTCTTATTATGTCTCCAATACCAACCCCATTTTTCTTTCCCACAAACATGCATTTATTCTTTAAAAATAATTTCAAATTTATATTCAAAACATCAATGTTCTCTGAGCCCTCAATTGGTTTGCAACCTTTTTGTCTTGCTTTTGCTGTTTATTTTAAATAATAATACATTTTCTTACATTAAGGCTTATATTAAACATTGAAGACACTCATCCAATATTTGCAATCCTCTGAAGGTAGATCTGAAGGTGTCTAACTTATCTGAAGCAGTTAATAAGCATTTTATGAAAAGTGCTTAGCAAGAGAACCTTTAAAAAGACTCCTGATTTCCATCTAGAAACCATTGTCCTTTGGTCTTTTCTTGGCATGCCATAACTTGGGCAATTTCACATCCTCATAGAAACAAAGGAATGAATCCTATTTATGGTCATAAATGTGTGGCCGGCCCCAGAGTAGGGTGGGAATGGAGGTTTTGCAATATCCTTCCCCTTATGTGCCTACCATCCCTGTTCTACTGTCCTATTGTCCTCCTTTATCATTACTTTTATTTATTTTTTGTTTATACAAACTACTACTATCCTATACATGTTTGACCAATAAGTAAGTAAGTAAGTGTTGTGGTTCAGCCTGCGGCTGCTCAGGGACCACCTATGTCTCTGCTGGCTCCATGTCCGGAGGAGGATGACAGTAAAGAGGAGGGGGCTGAACAGTCGGGCGGGGGAGAGGAAAATCAGGAATGGGATGAAGGAAAACAGCATGAGAGCCCCGGGGGGGGGGGCTCTCCCCAGCCAGTAGTTTGGAGTCATTAGGTGATGAAGCTCAAGCCGTCATGGACATGCGACAGAGACGGTCAGATCAAAGAAAGGAGCAATTAAAGAAGTATTATCAGCACTGAATTAGGAACAGCTGGGTTTGGGTGTGGTCCTCCTTAGCAGGGTTTAAAAGGCAGGCAAGCCCTTGAAGCCATGTGGAGTGTTATCAGTTTGGAGTTGCGTTATCCTGTCTTGTTTCTCGGCGTCTCTGTTCCTGGCTTGTGGCCCAGCAGCTTTGGAAGACCCGTGGGAGGTGTAGGTCTGCTATCTACAGCGTCGGCTTGGCAGCAAGAATTCTGTATTGCTGCATGGACTTTTGCCTTCATGGATATATCTGAAGATACCGCATTTTCCTGTTTGTAAGGACATTTTCTGTTACCTGTGTTTTTCTTGAATTTTATAAAACTGCCTTTGCCTTTTACCAGTGTGTCTGGCTTCTCTTTTTGGGTTGGTATTGGCTTCTGGAGTGACCCAGACAGAACAGTAAGTAAGTAAGTAAGTAAGTAAGTAAGTAAGTAAGTAAGTAAGTAAGTAAGTAAGTAAGTAAGTAAGTAAGTAAGTAAATAATCAGATATTTAAGATTTGAATAGCTCCATCTTTTTACTTTTTTATCATTTTGTCATATTCAAAGAACAGTTGGCACGCTGTAGTCTATTTGAGATCTTAGATGTGGCATTACAAGCAAAACTGCATAGTAGAAATAATATGAATGTTTTCATTGTGTCACAAATTTGCTTCAAGAAGTCTTTACAGAGTACTTGAAGGTACATAGTACTTTGTTGAAGAACTCTGTAAAGACTTCTTTGCAATTCCCAGAGAACACTGAAGAGTGGTTCTAAAACCCGATTTGTCCTTGAAGTGAGAAAACAAAGTGATGTGTTAATGGCGTTCTAGGTTAATCCTTGAATATTTTCTTTAATGCTTCTCTTAAGAAACTCCAATCTTACTTAAGGTTCAAATTACCATGTTTTGGATACGTTATATGAAACCTGGCTCTCTTGAGAAGACTGTAAGGCTGGAAAAAAACGGGTGAATTGTAGCAATAGGCACAATATTGATTGCAATGAAGATGGGTGCACTTTTCAAAAACACAAAGGCCAGGTGAGGAAAGATCAACCCTGGTGTTGGTTATCACCTATAAAGTCCTACATGGCTTAGGGCCAGGTTATCTTCAAGACCGCCTCCTGCCACACACCTCCCAGTGACTGATAAGGGCCCACAGGATTGGCCCTCTCCGGATTCTGTTGGCTAGACAGTGTCCATTGCCATGGCTACAGGGGAGGGCCTTCTCTGTGGCAGCAGAGGTGGAACCATCTGCCCTCTGAGATCCATACTGCCCCCACCCTCCTGGCCTTCTGGATGGCTGTGAAAACATGGCTTTGCTTGCAGGCCTTGGGCCATTAACCAACCTGATCCAGCCACTAAAGGATATGAATGGTTTTTAAATGGTTTTTAGATTATTTTTACACTGTTTTTTAATATGTTGTATACCGCCCAGAGGCCAGAAGGAGTTGGGCAGCCTATAAGTATAAACAAAGAAAGAAACCTGGAGAAAATGTAGTCACAAAGAATCAACATAAATTTGATCATATCATAAATATCATCTATCTATGATTTATCACAGAGTGGTTGATTGTTATAGGGAGAGCATTATGTATGCTAGTTTGAGCTCCTGGATATACAAGTGGTGTATACAGAAACGTGGTGGCACATTGGTTAAATGCAGTATTGTAGTCATACTCTGACCACAGCCTGGAGTTTGATCCTGACCAGCTCAAGGTCAACTCAGCTTTCCATCCTTCTGAGGTCAATAAAATGAAGACCCAGATTGTTGGGGGAAGTATACTGACTCTGTATACTAGCTATTTCACATACAGGCATACACATATGCATGCACACACAAAAACCTTGGTTATATAATTCATATGCAATATATACTCTATCCTAGAGTATATACAATATATACAAGTCTTTTTAAAGACTAAAAAATACTGTGGCATAAAGAATTGATGGATCGTAGTTTAAATTGCCAAGATCAGCACTTCAGAATTGATTGTCTTGACAAAAGTTAGATAAGTTTTAGGAATAAGACTTTTTTCCTATGGAAAAAAAATAAGTGCCACTGTATCCCAAATAACCGGATTAAATGTTTACATGTTTTAGAAAACAATTATTAATATCCAGCAATGAAACAGTCAAAGAGAGATTAGGCAAGATATCTGATAAGAGATACTTAGGTTGCACTTTCCCTCCAGTGCAACAATTTCTCTGCATTAGGAACAAAATTTCCCTGAAGAATACTACAGATTGAATAAAATGTTTAATGAAAACATAATGAAATCAACATGATTAAAAGCACAATAATAACTTGCTGATAATTATTTCATCTACCCAAATAAATGAAGCTATTTTAAAGATACAATTAAAGAGATCAGAACTATAAAGCAATGAAATAAATTTGTAGAAGAGCTAATGAAAGATGCTAGCTAACCATAGAGCAAATCAATAGGGTAACAATTCTAAACTGCCATAAGAAGAACTTTAAAACTTTTACCTAAGTTACTAAAACACTAGAAGATTATAGCTTCAGAAATTAAACGGGTGGATTTTTATCATTTGCCTTCTTGAAAAAATAGAAATCGGTATAATCTTATTCAGGAGTCAGCAGTCTACACTCCAGGTCTACATTTGAATTTCATGTTTCTTTTTTGGGGTGGTGGTGTCTGCTTGAATATCACCATCAACATCCTTTTGTCATAAATGCTGATAACTGCCAATATTTTAAAAAAAGTAATAAATGAACATTATAAGGAACACTAGAAAATGCATGAAGTTTTAAAAAGAGTTAGAGTGAGCATGTAGAAGAATTGTACCAAAAATATGCCCAAATCAACAATATATATGAAAGTCTGATGACTGAAATAGAGGCAATCTTTTGGGAAATAGATGGGTGTCCTCTGATTGTTGCATTGCTTATTTTGACTTGCATTCTCAATCTGCAGTTTACAATTTCTTTTTTTTTTCTTTTTTTGTTGGAACTGTTTGTTTTCCCTTTTGTGAAAGGAGAGATGCAAAAAATGAGTTAGGCCATTCTAAAATGTAGAGACAAGGCTGCATTGTCAAGGTGATGAAAAAGAAAAGAAAAAAAAGTTACGTCCTTGAGAATTATAGTGCTAGAGAAAATGATTGAAAGTACATAGCCCTGAAATAATAACAAAGTCCTAGGTGAAAAAAAAACCAAGGTGGCCATTCAAGCAAATCCTATGTAACATATAATTACTGATTAATAAATCCTTCTCCACACCCACTCCCATGGAAAAGAGACCTACTAAAGAAACCAAATAGTTACTTGCACCAATCTTGTGATGGTGAATCAGTAGGCGATGGTCTTTATGCAGTTATGAATGAGAAGAAATCTTCAGCTTGAGTCAGCTTAATGCTTATCTGCTGTCTCTTAAGGATAGTTTAGAATTAGCTGTTGCCTTGATCCATGTCCTACATTTTTACTCTTCATCAAAAGTTGACCCTTCCCCCATTTATTTTGCACTCAGTGTTTAAGGAGAGCTACCTTCCAAGTAGTGGTCACATTGGCGACTAGAAAGGACATTGATTTCAGGCTTCAATGTGCCAGTTGCTCTGGAGAAGATGAAATTTAGAAGAAATCAATATTGCATTTCAAGAATAGTAGAATGTTGTAAAATCTGTGGTTTCTGTGGTTAGAATTTGGAAGCCCTATCAAAGGCCAACAAAAAGAAAACAGGTCTACAGCACCCACAAATATTTTTAAATTAAAAAGGACAAGGGGCAACAACAATCTTTTCTCTTCCCAAGTTTGAATAATTCTTTTCTGGATTGGGCTGTTTCTTATAACTAAGGAAATAAAAAGCAGTTAATAGGACAAGACAGCACAACTTACACATCATTATTTAGTTGACCCTCCCAGAGACACCAATCACATGATGATGTGGACATTCCAAAAGAAATCTCATAAGCCTCTTAGACTTATGGGGAATCACAGGGGAGAAATAGGGAGACAAGGAGACAATGCATGCTTCACCAGAGAAATCTATATGGTGGTGGAATGTAAACAGGTCTCAGTACATATTTCTGTGAATATGTGGTAATAAGGATCTGGCAGCAATTTAGGTAAATGCTTCCAGTCCTGGGACCAGAATAGAGCTAATTCAGAATTTGGATTGATAGGAATGCAGTGAGTGGAAAAACAGTTCTAATGGATGCTGCCTGAACTAGCAATACCCATAGCAGTGTTGAAAATATAGCGAAATGGCAGTCGAGGGAGCAGGCTCGTACCTCATGTTATACAGACAAGTATTGTAGGTTCATATTTTAATGCTGATCAAAATGTATTTCACTTCCAAAGGTTCAGAAGCCAGACAAATGTATTTAACAACTGTCTATGAGTTTTGCTGTATTAGAACATTTTAATTTTTTTTAAAAATCACATTATACATTTTTTAAAAGGTGTGTGATTAACTTCTATATTCTTATTACGCTAGCCATACTATCCAGAGCATTTGAGACTCTTCTTTTCCTAATTTATTTCTATTTTTATAATATCCACCTGGACCAGACAATTTCTAAAGATGTGTGCAGCCTACAATAAAATTCTGATTAGCTATCTTTAATGAATGCATTAGAGAATATGCTTCTTTTGCCCAGCTTACATTTGGTCCTAATTATGGTGCAGATTTTGCCTATCATGGAATTTCTATAAATAATTGAAGCATTTCATCAGTATTTTGTCATTTTGGAAATATGCTTTGTATAATTAAAAATGGTCTAAAAAAACCTTAACTGTTTCATATTAATTTTGTTCCAGGAATACCAAATATGCGCTGCATCCTAGATTACATATTGGAACTAGAATTTAGTCGTTCTGAGTCTTTTGGGATTGGGCGGCATAGAAGTTGAATAAAATAAAGTAAATAAATAGAATATTGGCTCAAATTTTTTAAAATTAAATTGTAATCAAATTTGGTCAAATCCTGAGAATTCAGATAGATGCCTTTCATGTAAATGTTCATCTGTAAATCTTGAGTCCATGTTTATTTAAAATGTTGTCTTATTTAATACAAAATCTCCATCTACTGATGGAGACTAATCTAATCATAACTAGATCATATATTTTTTTTAAATGGGGAGAAGAATGTAAGCAGTGTTCAACTATTGGTTAGAAACTAATGAATGGTTATAAATACAATGAGAAAGCGTATCAATACTTCAAGGAACAACTTTTTCATCCAATTATTTTAAGAATATAGGTCAGTGGAGAACTACTAGTAGTAATGCAACTACTTCACCTTTTCCCTGATTTATTTGCCAGTTTTATATATTTAAGAGTTTAGAGTCCTGTTTTGTACAATTGAATTGACATAATGCAACTGTCCTAACATGTACTTAGGAATTGTTTAAAAAAATTAAAAGATTGCTGTTTTTATTGTTTAAGTTTAAATGTTTAGAAGTAAAAAAAAATCAAGTGAAAATTTTCATATGTTTGACTTACAGTATGTAAAAATATTGTAGATAATTTATCATTCTTCAAATTATTGAACAATATCTTAACTCAACAAAAACTATTTGAATAGTATTACCTTTGGTAAGCTGCTTAAAACCCACCTCTGCCACCAGGCATGGGGAAATTGAGATACTCTTTCCCCCTAGACCTTTACAATTTTATGCATGGTATGTCTGTATGTATGTTTGTTTTTTTTATAATAATGGGTTTTTAACTGTTTTTAGTATTGGATTATTATTATATGCTGTTTTATTATTGCTGTTAGCCGCCCCAAGTCTCTGGAGAGGGGCGGCATACAAATCCAATAAATAAATAAATAAAATAAATTTCAAAATACTATTTCCTTTTGAAAGTTTGTCCGGTGTAGAGTGAGAAAGAGAATAGAGTTTTTATCAACCTTGTTACCTGTATATGTGTATATGTATGTATATGTGTGTTTATTTATTAATCAAATATATATTGGTACCCATTTCGTAAAAGGCAACCCTGGTTGGTGAGCAAGAATTAATAAGAATATTAAAGAGAAACAAATGTGTTTCTGTTGTGTATATATATATATACTGTATAGATTAATTTACTGATGAGTGCCAATGAAGTTTTAGATTTTGTAATTTTTGACTCATTATAAAATCATGATTTGCACAACTATGTTAAGAAGAAAACATATAAACAATGAGACCCAAAAGTTAATATTTTAGTTGGAATTCTTTCCCCTCACCTATTATTTAAGTAGAAAATAATTGGCATGGTTTTTGCTTCTTTAATACCAATGTGTTATTGCCTGAATCCCATTGCTAATTCAGTAACCTTCCTTGCAATATTGATGGTTCCCAATAACATGCAATTTATTTTGTTAGCACATTAAATGAAGCATCTGAAATAAGCACCTAAATTAGATTCACTAGGACTGTTGTTACAATTTCATTAAATTTGAATATACTCTGCTGCCGAGCATTTACTCTGTATTTTAACTATTGTGTGTGAAATGGTTTGCCAAAGAAATTAAGGTGCCATTTGATTAAAAGCACTAAAAATTTAAAGAATGTGTCTTGATTTAATTGCACTAAAGAAAATAGCTGTTAGATATTAATTAGCATATCTACTAAATGCCATTGCTTATTTCAACAATCATCCCTTAGCTGGGACTTTAGCTCTGGGCAACAAAAAAGTAAATCTGATGGAGCTAAATTGGACATCTACTGGAATGGCGCAGTCACAGCTAAATGCTTACAGTCTTTCTGCCTGGATGCAATGTATCACTCTCACCATTTCACAAGGAGTGCCTTTTCATGTACAGGCCTTTCTACATCAGGGGAAGTTTTGATTATATAGCTGCCACAATGAAGATGGCCTAATGTCATTGTGCTAACCAAAAGTGCTATAGCCGTGATGGCAAATCTATGAAACGTGTGCTGGAAGTGGCACACAGAGCCATTTTTCCAGGCCTGCAAGCCATCGCCCGTTACTCGCCCAGGTTCTGGAGCACCAGCCAGCTGGTATTCACGCACATAGGAATGCCAGAAACTGGAAGAACAGACGCCCGGCATGAATGTGCACCACATTCCCTCTGTGTGTGTGTTAGGACTCTGTCCATAACTGTTGGTTTGGCAATATATTGGCTGCAGATATTTATTTATTTATTTTATTTATTTATTTTGTCCAATACACAATGAGGGTTTTAGTGGGTATCTATCTATCTATCTATCTATCTATCTATCTATCTATCTATCTATCTATCTATCTATATATATATATAGTAAAATACATGATGAAGGTTATAGAGGAGATACTCATAGTAAAATATATCTAAGAAATAATAGAAAACAAGATATAGTAATAGAACATATCAATGAAAGAATAGAAGAAGAGATACAGGAACAGAAGAAAGGTATAGGAGATATAGGAGAGCAATAGGACAGGGGACGGAAGGCACTCAAGTGTACTTGTACTCGCCCCTTACTGACTTCTTAGGAATCTGGATAGGTCAACCGTAGATAATCTAAAGGTAAAGTGTTGGGGGTTTGGGGATGACACTGTGGAGTCCAGTAATGAGTTCCACGCTTTGACAACTCAGTTACTGAAGTCATATTTTTGGAGCGGTTAATATTAAGTTTAAATCTGTTGTGTGCTCTTGTGTTGTTGTGGTTGAAGCTGAAGTAGTCGCTGACAGGCAGAATGTTGCAGCATATGATCTTGTGGGCAATACTTAGATCTTGTTTAAGGCGTCTTAGTTCTAAACTTTCTAGGCCCAGGATTGAAAGTCTAGTCTCATAGGGTATTTTGTTTCGAGTGGAGGAGTGAAGAACTCTTCTGGTGAAGTATCTTTGGACATTTTCAAGGGTGTTAATGTCTGAGATGCAATATGGGTTCCAAACAGATGAGCTGTATTCGAGAATGGGTCTGGCAAAAGTTTTGTAAGCTCTGTTAAGTAGTGTGAGATTGCCAGAGCAGAAGCTACGTAGGATTAGGTTTACAACTCTTGAAGCCTTCTTGGCTATATTGTTGCAGTGGGCTTTGGCACTTAAATCTTTTGTTATTAGTATACCAAGGTCTTTAACCAAGTGGGGATTATCTGTGATAATTTGATTATTCAGTTCGTATTTGGAGTTCAGATTCTTCTTCCCAATGTGTAGGACAGAGCATTTGCTAGTTGAGATTTGGAGTTGCCATGTGTTAGACCACTCAGAAATAGCGTCAAGGTCTTTTTGGAGAGTAGTTGTGTTATTGGTGGTGTTGAAGAGTTTTACATCATCGGCGAAGAGGACAGAGTTGCTTGTGATGTAATCGCAAAGGTCATTGATGTAGAGAATGCCAGACTGCCAGACAAAGACAACTGGTAAGAAAGACTATGTACTTGGATTGTTATTCTGACTTATTATGTGTATACTTTATATTGTTTATCTGAAGTTGTTATTTCTCAAAGTAAACTTTAATTCAAGTTAGTATATCTGTGTGTGGCTGAGTAGTTATTCACAATTAATCTCAATCTAAACATTTCTCTGTGTGTACAACCTTGGTAAACAAGGATTATTCTGTTCATACATTAACAGGATGGAATATGTCTTTGCGTGCCATTTTGTTCTTGCTGGCAAGATTTGAACTGCAAAAGTGGAATAGCTATTAAAACTTTCATTATCTCTTCCCTGCCATCTAGTGGCCACCATGATTTGTGCAAGTCAAATCAGGTACTCTTAAAATTACCTTAATTGACATTTATGAAAAATAATTACACTAGCAGTTTTAAATAATTGATTTTAATAATTAAAAATTGAGACTAAAAACAATTCTTTGAAAGGCAAATGTCAGGGTCCATTAGTGAACAAATCAAAAAGTTAACATTTGTTGATTTAAATGTGCAGTGTTACAGCCGGGCAATTTGCATGAGGGTGGCTGTCTTAGAGGACACTAACTTTGCATATTAACTTTAATTTAAGATGAGGAGCAAACTCCACACAACATAGCAAGGGTTATATCAGTTCTCACATGTTGCATTGTCTTTTCAATGAAAGAAAGAAAGAAAGAAAGAAAGAAAGAAAGAAAGAAAGAAAAAAGATTAGATTAGATTAGATTTATTGGATTTATATGCCGCCCCTTTCCGCAGACTCAGGGCGGCTCACAAAGAAAGAAGGAAGGAAGGAGGGAGGGAGGAAGGAAAGAAAGAAAGAAAGAAAGAAAGAAAGAAATTCTAATTATTGTAGTCTTTTATTAGGATCATTGAAGGCATTACAGAGAGCAATGGAGTGGAGAAATGAAAATGTTTCCAGGATAAATTGTCTCTGTTCATGGAAAATACAGTGGTACCTTAAGATACGAACTTAATTGGTGCCGGGGGGAGGTTCGTAAGACGAAAGGTTCGTAAGACGAAACATTGTTTCCCATAGGAAACAATGTAAAGTCAATTAATCCGTGCAACCAAACCCCCCCCCCCGCAAAAAAAACGGCTTTCCGGCTATTTTAAAAGGTGACAGCCGGCCTGGGGGGCTTCCCAGCACCCCCCCCGAACCCAGGTTCGGGGTTCGAGGGGGTGCTGGCAAGCCCACCAGGCCGGCTGCGACCTTTTAAAACACCCGTGCCGCTGAAGTTTGGCTTCAGCGTTCGGCTTCAGGAGACAGCTGCGAAGCGGCGCGGGTGTTTTAAAAGGTTGCAGCCGGCCTGGGGGGTTGGCCAGCACCCCCCCAACCTGGCGGGAGGTGAAGCATTGGGGTGGGGGGGCTGTCAGGACACCCCACCCCAGCACTTTGCATCCCGCTGGCTAAGAGCAATCGGGCAGCAGCTTCTGCCGGACATGGGGGCTGAGGGCTGCCTGGCTTTGTGTTTTTGGCTGGGGGGGAGGGAGTTAGGAAGGTCCTACTTCTCCCCCCCCGCCAAAACCCCAAAGCATGTTTGCTGCCACACGATTTAGCCAGGACAGGAGCGAAGTGACGTGGAGGAATGGGGAGCTGAAACCGGGCGGTTTCAGCTTTCCATCCCTCCACGTCACTTCGCCGCTAAATCATGTGGCAGCAAACATGCTTTGGGGGTTTGGCTGGGGGGGAGAAGTAGGACCTTCCTAACTCCCTCCTCCCCAGCCAAAACGCCAAAGCCTGTTTGCTGCCCCACGATTTAGCCAGGACAGGAGCGAAGTGACGTGGAGTAATGGGGAGCTGAAACCGCCCGGTTTCAGCTCCCCATTACTCCATGTCACTTCGCTCCTGTCCTGGCTAAATCGTGGGGCAGCAAACATGCTTTGTGGGTTTGGCTGCCCCACGATTTAGCCAGGACAGGAGCGAAGTGACGTGGAGGAATGGGGAGCTGAAACCACCCGGTTTCAGCTCCCCATTCCTCCATGTCACTTCGCTCCTGTCCTGGCTAAATCGTGGGGCAGAAAACATGCTTTGGGGGTTTGGCTGCTCCACGATTTAGCCAGGAAAGGATCGAAGTGACGTGGAGGAATGGGGAGCTGAAACCGCCCGGTTTCAGCTCCCCCTTACTCCATGTTACTTCGCTCCTGTCCTGGCTAAATTGTGGGGCAGCAAACAGGCTTTGGTGTTTTGGTTGGGGGGGAGGGAGTTAGGAAGGTCCTACTTCTCCCCCCCAGCCAAACCCCCAAAGCATGTTTGCTGCCACACGATTTAGTGGCAAAGTGACGTGGAGGGATGGAAAGCTGAAACCGCCCGGTTTCAGCTCCCCATTCCTCCACGTCACTTCGCTCCTGTCCTGGCTAAATCGTGTGGCAGCAAACATGCTTTGGAGTTTTGGCTGGGGGGGAGATGTAGGACCTTCCTAACTCCCTCCCCCCCAGCCAAAACACAAAGCCAGGCAGCCCCCAGCCCCCATGTCTGGCAGAAGCTGCTGCCCGATTGCTCTTAGCCAGCGGGATTCAAAGTGCTGGGGTGGGGGCGGGTCCCGACAGCCCCCCACCCCAGCACTTTTGAATCCCGCCGCTTCTGCTGGATACGTGCGATGGGTGGGACGAGCTGCCACAGCCACCGGCTTCCGCACCGC
Organism: Erythrolamprus reginae; assembly: GCF_031021105.1. Lineage (NCBI taxonomy): Eukaryota > Metazoa > Chordata > Lepidosauria > Squamata > Dipsadidae > Erythrolamprus > Erythrolamprus reginae. The sequence continues at coordinate 356,064 of NW_027248482.1, read as the reverse complement.
TTGTCCCACCCATCGCACGTATCCAGCAGAAGTGGCGGGATTCAAAAGTGCTGGGGGGGGGGGCTGTCGGGACAGCCCCCCACCCCAGCACTTTGAATCCAGCAGCTTCTGCTGGATACGTGCGATGGGTGGGACGAGCTGCCACAGCCACAGGCTTCCGCGCCGCTCGTCCCACCCATCGCACGTATCCAGCAGAAGCGGCGGGGTTCAAAAGACCTTTTAAAACAGCTGCGCCACTTCCCATCTTTGCCGTTCAGCTTCAGGAGACAGATGGGAAGCGGTGCGGCTGTTTTAAAAGGTCGCAGCTGGCCTGAGGGACTTGCCAGCACCCACCGAACCCGGGTTGGGGGTTTGGGGGGGGTGCTGGCAAGCCCCCCAGGCCGGCTGCGACCTTTTAAAACAGCCGCGCCCCTTCCCATCTGTCTCCTGAAGCCGAACGCGGAAGTTCGGCTTTGCCGTTCGGCTTCAGGAGACAAATGGGAAGCGGCATGGCTGTTTTAAAAGGTCGCAGCCAGCCTGGGGGCTTGCCAGCACCCCCCCGAACCCGGGTTCGGGATTCGGGGGGTGCTGGGAAGCCCCCCAGGCCGGCTGCGACCTTTTAAAACAGCCGCGCCGCTTCCCAGCAGTCTCCGAACGCCGGTTCGTAACTTGAAAAAAGTTCGTAAGAAGAGGCAAAATTTTTCTGAACCCCGGGTTCGTATCACGAGTTGTTCGTAAGACGAGGGGTTCGTATCTTGAGGTACCACTGTATATTGAAATTGTCAGTGAAAATTTGAGTAGAACTGTATAAAGATGATTTTAATTTAACCCTGATAAGACGGAGTGCCTGTGGGTTTTGCCTCCCAAGGACAACTCCATCTGTCCATCCATTATCCGGGGGGGGGGGGAATTATTGACTCCCTCAGAGAGTCCGCAACTTGGGCGTCCTCTTCCACAGCTCACATTAGAGAAACATCTTTCAGCTGTGGCAAGAGGAGTGTTTCCCCAGGTTCGCCTGGTGCACCAGTTGCGGCCCTATTTGGACCGGGAGTCACTGCTCACAGTCATTCATGTCCTCATCACCTCGAGGTTCGACTTTTGTAACGCTCTCTACATGGGGCTACCTTTGAAAAGTGTTCGGAAACTTCAGATCGTGCAGAATGCAGTTGCGAGAGCAATCATGGGCTTTCCTAAGTATGTCCATGTTACACCAACACTCCGCAGTCTGCATTGGTTGCCCATCAGTTTCCGGTCACAATTCAAAGTGTTGTTATGACCTATAAAGCCCTTCATGGCACCCGACCAGGATATCTGCGAGACCGCCTTCTGCCGCACGAATCCCAGCAGCTGGTTAAGTCCCACAGAGTTGGCCTTCTCCGGGTCCCATCGACTAAACAATGTCGTCTGGCGGGACCCAGGGGAAGAGCCTTCTCTGTGGTGGCTCCGACCCTCTGGAATCAACTCCCGCCAGAGATTAGGGCTGCCCCCACCCTCCTTGCCTTTCATAAACTCCTTAAAACCCACCTCTGTCATCAGGCTCGGGGGAACTGAGACATCCCCCCACTTGCCTACATAACTTTGTGCATGATATGACTGTTTGTATATATTTTATCTATTGGTTGTTTTTCTTTTTCTTTTTCTTTTGTAATGTAAAACTGTTATTTTAGATTTTAATTATTAGTATTGTTTTTATCACTGTTGTGAGCCACCCCGAGTCTACGGAGAGGGGCAGCATACAAATCTAATAAATAATAATAATAATAATAATAATAATAATAATAATAATAAAATAAATAAAATTATTGCAATATATATTGCTTTTGTGTCTACATAGATTGTCGAAACATACATCTAGATCTAGATCTTTGGTTGTAGAAAACTTTTCCTTTTGTGTCTGCAGTCCCAATACATGAAGACTTTCTGGGCAGGCTACAGAAATGATACAGGCTACCTTTCCAAGCCTTTAAAATGTAAGTTTTGTATGAGGCACAAAAGATTACACAACACAGAACATACTTGAGAGAAGGATTAGGGTGAGGTATTCATTTCCCAGCAATGTAATAAACCCCTCAAAAATTCAATTTGGTAATGGACAACCTCATTAGAAACTCAAACTAAAATAGCATGAAGAGCCCAGCAATTGTCTACTTTGCAACTGCCAAAATGTTTGCACTGTTCATTAACTGGAACCATTTTTGCATTGCTAATCCTAATGAGATGCAGCTTTCATTACCATTTAAGCTTTATGCAGTGGAAGCCTGGATTTATTTTTCTTTCCAAACCAATAATCTTATTCTGTAAGAAATCTTCTGTTGCCTCAGAATTACTGAGAGGCATCACATCATTTTCTTGGGGAATGAGAAGTATAGATCAGGATTTGCAGAAAATTCAGTTCATTCCAGCCCTGATCTTCAATGATATTTTAGAACACAAAACTGAGCAGCCAGGATCTTACTGTACTTAATTCTACAATGTACATGATCCTGCAGTTAAAACTCAATGAAAAAGACTGAGATGGATAATGCTTTTGGATCTTGCTGACCGTGCATCACAAGGTGCCAGTTACAGGTTATGGGGAAAAAAATCAGAAATGGGTGGCAATAAAATCTATATCTTAACGGTATATAAAATGCTTCTTGCAAGATGATGAGCCATGAAACCTTTTATTTATGAATCTGTTGAACTGGAATATGAGCCATGAAACCTTTTGCAGTGAGCTCCAAGGCTGTGGAGCATTTTTTCTTAATTTAGCTGGAAAGAATTAGCATAATTTTAAAATACACAAAATGAAAATGCCTATGACTGAATTACTTTCAGGACTACTGTCTAGAATCCAAACACTGGTGAACAGTTTCCAGAATTCCTTGCATCCAGCAAGAAGCATTTTCTTGATTCTTTATCTTCAAACCAGATTGAGACCTGGTAATTTTATGGATGATACCTTACATGAGAAAATTGTATAATAGGACACATGGCCTTACAATCAATGAAGTTTCCTGCTTTGCTGTATTTTTTATTTTGGTTATGTGAATATTTGGATCATATGAAAAAACCAGAACTAGTTGCAACGTTACCATATTCCATCATATAACTTTAGCAAATGCTTTTACAATACTTTCTGTTCTAAAAATGGATTGACATTTTATGTAATATAAGGGAAGTCTAGACAGAAAAAAAATTCAAAAATTGCTTTAGTTTTTTTGTTACTGTGATTATATACTGCTATTGAATTTATTGAAACATGGATATCAATGAAATTGCTTTCTAAAACAATAGAAGTAGCAGATACTATATAGTCTACAATTATGGTCTGTAACAGATGCTGCTTGTTTGAAATTTATTACATAAGATCCCTTTATATTATTTTCTCTGTATGGAGGACTAAATAACTGCTTAAATTTTGTATCAAGCGTCCAAAAAAAATTCGTAGGCCTGGGAAAAATATCAAAGCCATAGAATGTGAATGAATCCTGTTTTACCAAAATAAAATTTCTCAGTTTTGGAATATTAATGTAAAGATCCATGCAATCCAAATATTTTGAATTATATTTACATACACACTATTTGTCTAAAATAATAAATGTAATCTGCCTATCTAGATTACTAAGTGGAAAGTAACTTCCCAAACATAGAGAATTTACTCCAAACTAGTTCTCTCAATAGGCAACATGAAAGAAAGTCCTCAGGAAATGAATGCTTATAGCTTAATATACTGTAGGAAAATGTACTAGCACTCCTTGATTGCCCCAACTCTTGAATTAGCATCTTGTCCTAAGGTGTTATGGAGTTTAAAGACCTGCAGATAGCACTGAAAAAATATTCAGTTTTTCCCCTTGTTTCTCAGACCAAAGGGTCATTTTTCAACCCATAGACTTGCACCAAACCCTGTTCCCAATATATTTATGGATTTGTTTATAGATACGTGCTGGGCTATGGGAAGAAGAGATCATTTGTTGTATTTTAAAAGAATGTGATACATTATTAAAATAATTTCAACTTGTGATAAAGAGAGAACGCATTTCTTTATATATTTTTCCTTAGTATATTCTTATTTTTTCTTTTCTATGTTTCTTTTATGCATATATTTTTTTACTTTTTTTTTTTTTGCTTTGTCTTTTATTGCTTTAATTTTTAATTAAATTACTACTAGAAAAGAGAATAGATAAGCCTGCAGGTTATAAAACCAGCAGCTAAATTCTTATCAGCCCAAGAACCAACCTTATACGCTCTTAGTGGTCTGAAATTAATTGCCTACCAGAAGAGAACCAAGCAGAAGTCTCTCAGACAGAATTGATGTGGTAAACTAAATGAAAATGAACTGCAAACTAGAAGGAATTTTTTAAAAAATAATTGGTTGGTTACCTTGCATCTGAGTAAAAGGAGTAACTTTCCCTTTTATATTTGCAATAGGTTAAAGACACTGATTCTTCTTCTCACCAGGTCTGTATTAAAATAGATTCTCTATCCTATGGTTTGTGTCTCTGTAACCAAGCAGATGCTGGTTGTTGACATTAACAATATTTCTGCCCTTAGAATCATGTGCCTTTCACTCAAATAATAGAATGACCAGAGGGGAAGATTATACTTGTAAAGTTTTGATGATTGCGTGATGATTGCATTTACAGACACACTCTCACAGGGCAAAGTGGGTAGGTAAATATAAAAGTTTTTTTGTATTTTATAACGTTACAAAGGTACACATACAATGCTTTGTGAATCCATTTATAATTCTTAACTCTGTTCAAAGAGGCTGGAGTATCCTACTTCAACCTCAATAATACAAGAGCACACAATCGACACAAACTCAAGGTAAACCTCTCCAGACTCGACTGGAGAAAATAAGACTTCAGTAATAGAGTGTTCAGTGCCTGGAATTCACTACATGACTCTGTTGTTACATCCCCAAACCCCCATAACTTTAATCTTAGATTGTCTACTGTTGACCTCACCCCATTTCTAAGAGGTCTGTAAGGGATGTGCGAAAGTGCACCAGCATACCTAATGTCCCTGTCCTACTATCTCAATTTTTTCTATACCCATTTACTATGTTCATATCTATGTTTATACTATATCTGTATCTTGTACATGTTTGACTATCTATCTATCTATCTATCCATCCATCCATCCATCCATCCATCCATCCATCCATCCATCCATCCATCTATCATCTATCTATCTATCTATCTATCTATCTATCTATCTATCTATCTATCTATTATCTATCTACTATCTATCTACTATCTATCTACTACCTATCTACCTATCTACCTATCTACCTATCTACCTATCTACCTATCTACCTATCTACCTATCTACCTATCTACATATCTACCTATCTACCTATCTACCTATCTACCTATCTACCTATCTACCTATCTACCTATCTACCTATCTACCTACCTACCTACCTATCTACCCATCTACCCATCTACCCATCTACCCATCTACCCATCTACCCATCTACCCATCTACCCATCTACCCATTTACCTACCTACCTACCAACCTACCTACCTATCTATCTATCTATCTATCTATCTATCTATCTATCTATCTATCTATCTATCTAGCTGTAAGAAACGTATAGGGCCTAGACATAAAATCACTCTTATTAGCATATTGAACTTCCAACCCTTGTTTGAGGAATAGTAGGCCATGCCAGGAAGGAATTGCAAAAGAGGAGGAAAACATGTCTATGTTTGGATATGAAAGTTGTGGAACGAAGTGATCCTATACTCCAAGCCAAGAAATGATCACAGTCACTCATGCCCTCATCATCTCGAGGTTCGACTACTGTAACGCTCTCTACATGGGGCTACCTTTGAAAAGTGTTCAGAAACTTCCAATCGTGCAGAATGCAGCTGCGAGAGCAGTCATGGGCTTACCTAGGTATGCCCATGTTTCGCCATCACTCCGCAGTCTGCATTGGTTGCCAATCAATTTCCGGTCACAATTCAAAGTGTTGGTTATGACCTTTAAAGCCCTTCATGGCATTGGACCAGAATACCTCCGAGACCGCCTCCTGCCGCACGAATCCCAGCGACCGATTAGGTCCCACAGAGTGGGCCTTCTCCGGGTCCCATCAACTAAACAATGTCGGTTGGCGGGCCCCAGGGGAAGAGCCTTCTCTGTGGCGGCCCCGACCCTCTGGAACCAACTCCCTGCCCCTACTCTCCCTGCCTTCTGTAAAGTTCTTAAAACCCACCTTTGCCGTCAGGGCACTGAAACATCTCCCCCGGGCATGTATAATTTATGTATGGTATGCTTGTGCGTGTGTTTGTTAGTATACTGGGGTTCTCTTTTAAACTTTTTTAAATATTTAAATTATTTGGATTTGTTACGATTTGTTTATGCCTTGTTGTGAGCCGCCCCAAGTCCGCGGAGAGGGACGGCATACAAATCTAAATAATAAATAAATAAAGGGAAAAGGGGGAAAACAACATGATAAAGTTCCTAAGAACTATGATGAAATGTGGTGCAAGTCCAGAAAAACAAGACCATATATGGGAAGGAGGATAGAAGAAGTCAATATCATATCAAACACTATATATACACCAACTCATTGTATCTCAAAATATCACTGTATCAGCAAGACTGTGTTGTGGTCCAGTTTATGCATAACCAGTAAACTTTATTGCCTGTACACTTTTTTTTTGGACAATAAATATTTTGGATTTTTACAGAGTTCTCTATCTATCTATCTATCTATCTATCTATCTATCTATCTATCTATCATCTATCTATCTGCTGTCTTTCTTGAATTTTATTGAACACAATTCTATTCTCATTTGGATAAACGTTGTTTAGATTACACTGTTATGAGTTTACAGTTTAATTCTCTAAAAAGAGACTTTAGTCTTCTACCTGCTTCCTTGGAATAAGCCAGACTGAGGGCAATCAAATTCACTTCTGAATAGGGGTGGATAGGACAGATTTTTTCAGTTGATGGTCTCAGTTACTTCTAAGGAGGCATGTAGGGAAAAGCTGTACATAGGATCCAATTGAAGATCCTACTTATTTTGGAAGACTTTTGTATTGTGCACTCTCTCGTAGTTTGAATGAGCTCCTCAAAATCATTCTCAGAACTAAGCTGTAAATGAAAAGAAACCATGATTTGGGTGCCTTGTCTGTCTGGATTTTAAAAATAGCAATCCTGTTACAATTGAGCTTAAGATACACAGTGTATGCCTTAGGAAAAAAGAACAACAAAAAGATACATATTAGTGCAATTGTGTCCTGAAAGACACTTTAAAATAATTCTGTCCTTATTCCTGACTGTGAATGTTGACACAGAAGTTATACATTGTTCTTATAATCGGATATGCTTAAAAGTGAATAACATTACCATTTTTACAGGTTACCTACCTACCCAAATATCCTTTAAGTGGCACAGATGTGGCACACGTAAGTAGCACACAGGCTTAAACATTCATGGCCAGTTTTCTGTGCCTATACAATTGTTTTTATTTAAATATATATAGGAGTTGTTGTGCATAAAACTAGACTTGGATTTAAAGCTGCAGATTATGATAGCATAGCTATCCCTCCCTTTTTGATTTTTTTCCTAATTGGCTTTTGATTACAATCAATGTTAATATTAAATGTAAATCTGAAGTTTTGGTGTCAGTATCATAGAAATAAGCCGGGGTGGTGCAGCAGGTAGAGTGCTGTACTGCAGGCCACTGAAGCTGACTATGGATCTGTAGGTCAGCGGTTCAAATCTCATCACCTGCTCAAGGTTGACTCAGCCTTCCATCCTTCTGAGGTGGGTAAAATGAGGACCTGAATTGTGGGGGCAATATGCTGGCTCTGTTAAATGTTAGCATGTTGTAAGCTGTCCTGAGGCTAAGGAGAAAGGCGGCATAAAAATCGAATAGATAGATAGATAGATAGATAGATAGATAGATAGATAGATAGATGATAGATAGATAGATAGATAGATAGATATAGATAGATAGATAGATAAATGCTGTGTGCATGTTTGAGTGATAGTGTGTAGTTTTCTGTTCTTAAGATACTTTCTGTTAAAAATAGGCAATATTAGCAAACAATCTGAAAAGCAGATGGCAGATGGCAATTAATCATTGGAAGATAGCTGTAGTCCTGAAGGTGGAGACCTACTGAGTAATAGATTTCAATCCATATTTAGTATGCTGCTTGTGAAAGGAGAAGATGGCAGAATTTATTTACATGTATGAATTTTAGATTTTACTGTGAAAGCAATTTTGGATTGTATGTGAGCAAGAAATCTAAAAGTACCCCCTAGGGCTTGTAATATGGGGAAATATAGAAAGTCTATAAGTAGATAAAAGCATGTAATCATAAAACCCTGTAAAAGCCTATTTTTAAAAGCCTGTAGCCATGTGACTTATGCAAAAATCGTGAGCTCTTCAACTTTTATTCTTTAAAATGTTCCTAGCCTTCAGGTTTGCACAGATAATTTCGGTGATGTCGCTATACTAAGTTAATATGCATAATTCATCCCTGCTTCAGAATGTATTTTATGAGTAGGCGGAAAGGTGAACCTAAGAAATCCAGAACTTGGAAAGTATAATGTATAGTTTCTTGGTGGAGGAAAGGAATAGAAGTCTAATTAATTTATTGTGAAAAAGGGTTTTTTATATATATGTTGAGAGGAAGAAATGTTTAGTATAGAATAACTTTGACATTCATACTCATTAAATAAGTTAAATTGAAATCTGCATTCTTTTTCAATGTGCCTAGAGAACAGGGATGCTCAGAATCAATCAGTTGGTAAAATAAATGTTGTAATTTGGTCATTCTCAAATGTACAATGAACTCTGAATTAGAACCATAAATTCTAAGTATATTAAATAATTCAAACAAAGATTTCTTACAAGTTAATTTATATTTTCTTTGATAACATAGTCTGCAGTGGCTGCTTTGAGTCTGCCACTATTTCTTTATTGATTTCAGTAAGTCACAAATCAGTAATAAACTACCATTTCATTACTGCTACTTCTGCTGATTTGTACTTTCATAGCTATGCTGCCTTCACGTGGGGATCTGATAATCTGTGGGCTCTGCCTCCCAAGGACAACTCCATCTGTCCGTCCATTACCCTGGGAGGGGGGGGAGTATTGACCCCCTCAGAGAGGGTCCGCAACTTGTGCGTCCTCCTTGATCCACAGCTCACATTAGAGAAACACCTTTCAGCTGTGGTGAGGGGGGCATTTGCCCAGGTTCGCCTGGTGCGCCAGTTGCAGCCCTATTTGGACCGGGGGTCATTGCTCACAGTCACTCATGCCATCATCACCTCAAGGCTCGACTACTGTAACGCTCTCTACATGGGGCTACCTTTGAAAAGTGTCCGGAAACTTCAGATCGTGCAGAATGCAGCTGCGAGAGCAATCATGGGCTTCTCTAAGTATGCCCATATTACTCCAACACTCCGCAGTCTGCATTGGTTGTCGATCAGTTGCCGATCAGTTTCACAATTCAAATTGTTGGTTTTTGACCGATAAAGCCCTTCATGGCACCGGACTAGAATATCTTTGGGACCGTCTTCTGCCGCACGAATCCCAGCAGCTGGTTAGGTCCCACAGAGTTGGCCTTCTCCAGGTCCCATCGACTAAACAATGTCGTCTGGCAGGAACCCAGGGGAAGAGCCTTCTCTGTGGTGGCTCTGACCCTCTGGAACCAGCTCCCCCTTGAGATTAGGATTGCCCCCACCCTCCGTGCCTTTCGTAAACTCCTTAAAACCCACCTCTGCCGTCAGGCATAGGGGAATTGAAACATCTCCCCCTTGCCCATGTTGTTTTGGTGTATGATTGATTGTGTGCTTGTTTTTTATATATAGTGGGGTTGTTTTTATGAATTTTTTAACCTAAAACTGTAATTAGACTGGTAAATATTAGATCTTTCACTATGTACTTTTTTTGCCATTGTTGTGAGCCACCCCGAGTCTGCGGAGAGGGGCGGCATATAAATCCAATAAATCTAATCTAATCTAATCTAATCTAATCTAATCATAAACAACAGGAACAGCAAAAGTGATTGACCATGAAACTGTGAATGATGGGAACTATAATCCAACCCAGCACTATATCAATTTATATGCAGTAGTAGGTCACAAGATATCGTTTTCTTGGCTTCTGTCCAGGGGTGAAGTCAGCAAGTTCTAACAAGTTCTGGAGAACTGGTAGCAGAAATGTTGAGCAATTCAGAGAACCGACAAATATTATCTCTGGCTGGCCCCAGAGTTGGGTGAAATGGAAATTTTGCAAAATCCTTCCCCTGTCACACCTACCAAACCACACCCACAGAACTGGTAGGGAAAAAAATTGAATTTCATCCCTGCTTCTCTTCTATACGTTTGTTCATACTCAGTACTCAAACTGGCTAAGAAACAATATAAATTCAAAAAATAAAAGATAATTAAAAACATGAGATACTACTTTTGAAGCATCTTTTTCCTGAACTTTGGACTAGAACTGTGCCAAAAACAGTTTCCAAAAACTTGAGTTATACATCATACTCGGACATATTTTGTTCTTACCATGGTTAATTTAAAAGACATATTTTCTAGGTTCACATATCATATTAAGCAATTATATACAGTAGTTACTGTGGTTTGTCAGAAACAAGTCATTATTTCTGGTTGCAAAACTTCCTTTACATTTTAACGATTAACCTTGTATAAATTTCTTTTATAATGTTTTTACACTTTTAAATCTGTAATCTTAAATTGTTTGGAGATGAATGACTAATAAAATGAAATAAATAAATACATCTGATTTTTTTTAAAAAAAAATGTTTTGAATTGTAGTAAGTCAACTTTTATGGGAGAGGAACTTTGCAAGCAGCTAAAAACCTGTAAACAACTCATTTCTGTTCCTTTAGGTTGCAGACTAATAAAGTCAAAGTAAAAGCAATGAAGGCTAGTCATTCATATCCCAAATGTTTGGATAAAACATTTACTTAATCTAGAACTTAATCCTGGGTGGAAATGCTATTTCTGATATGTATCACAAAAAGCTCTCTGAAACAAAGGGAGAGCATCTCTCCCAAATTTCTCCATGAAGCTTATTGTTCAAAAACAAATAAATTTTCCCTCTGTTCAGGAGATCAGCACCATTATAGGTTGATCTCACATATTCTATTTTTGGAAATGTGCTTGAGAAGGTGGCAACTCATAGAACAGATTCAAATGCATCTGAATATTTATTTACTGAAACTACTTTGATTATCCCAAATGACATTCACTTGAAGTTGAAACTAGATGGAGTATGTGGCTCTACTAATTCTCCTAGATCTCTCAATAGCTTTCAGTTTTCAATAATACCAGCCATGTATTTTGGGTTGTTTGGTGGGAAAAGTTTGGAGTAATTGTTTCATGGTTTGAGTTCTTCCTGTAAGGTTGTATTCAAATAGTCTAATATTATTTCATGCTTAAATAACTATTCAGTGGTTTCCCATGGGGTCCATCTTATGGCTCATATGATTCAACATCTATGTCAAGCTACTATAGGACCTCATATATAATTTTGGAATATATTATTGCTCATAAACACCCACCATTTATAAATCCAGTAATAACTGGAGATCAAGGAACACACCTAAATTTGAAGCTTTCAGAACCTCATTACATAAGTCCCATGTCCTATCAGTATTGTAGTATCTTCATCCTGTCTTTCTTTAATTTCAACCTTAATGTTATGTGCACTCAGTAAATGGTCAAATTTACTGTAAAATAAGCATTTCCCAACTTAATAACCTTCAGATGTCTTCCATACTGGGAAGTATGAAAGTTGAAGCCCCAAATATATGTATGGTGAAGAAAACTAGTCTATAGCTACCACGTTCAAAACAAGGTATAATAAGAAAACTGAAATTGCACAAAGAAATGAATGTTGAAATTGATATCAATGTTGAATATGGGATAATAGGATTTTACAATGCAAGTAATATGCATGCAGTAAAGACATGAGCCTCAAATCCTTTGAAACCATTGCTTCAAGTATAATCAACTTTTGAATCAAAGTTGTGAATGTCATTCAAGTTTATCTTTTAAAGGAAACTGATTTGGAAAGTCTTGCAACCCTTCCCTCCTTCATGTAGAACAGACACATCATCCTATTTTCTGTACTTTCCAGCAAGTTTTGATAGACACCTTCTCATCTGGCATCACTTTACTTCTTAATGTCTTTTTTATAACTACCCTGCATATACTCATGACAGTGAAGCTTTTGACAGTGATTGGTTGAATAGTGTGGCAGAAATTGTTCAACTAGTCAGTCAATGTTCAGGATAAATATCCTGCAGCTTTGGCAAAGGAACAGAGCATCTTTTACCCCAGATTAAAAGAGGAGAAAGGAAAGCAACCATATGCTAAACTAGACTTTTAATTCATTTGGTTCTCCAAAGCTTGAACTAGGAATCTTCCTAATTTTCCCTGGAGGGTCACATTCCTATTTGAAGAGGTTTAATCATGACACCTCTTTATAAGTTAAAGACATGACTTACTACTGATCATGTCCATTTCATCAACCAAGATTGATAATAGGGACTTAAGGGGTAGGAAGAGGAGGAAATGGAAAGAAGGTTCCAAGCGCAAATAAATGTCCATGAAAAAGAAAGTGAAGAGCCAGATGATGAGACAATGACAAGAAAAGGCTAACCAGGAAGAAGAGTGTAAAGAAAGAATAAAGATGATGGCAGCTGTATTCTATATGGAGGGCATCAAGTTGGAGAACATTGCTCCCTGGTTGTGGAAATGACTCATTGATATTGAAGAATATTCAGAAATAATTAATGGAGCCTGGAAAGGAAGAAAGAAAAAATGCACAGCATTGGAAAGAGGAATATTATTATTTTTAAATAATAAAAAGGTTTAAGTTGCAGGCAGTCAGCACCAGCAGCTCTGGGAACATACTGTAGGTTTGCCAAGCTAAAGTCTCAAATAGAGGTACATAATTAAAATGACTCTAAATGTGTTATTTGCATTTTCATTAACTCAAGAGGAACAAATCAGAACATTAACCACAGAAGAACATTTTTATTGCACATTAACCTTATTATATTTAATCAAAAATGCTATCTTCAAACATGGGTAGTGCACATTTCTGGAGTTCTGCCATTTTCTAACTAGGCAGGATCACAAGGAAGGGTTTTCATTTTAGCCTAAAGATAAGTGGTCAAATAGTGTCTTCTGTATCTCTTCTCATTTCATACTTTCTATTCAAAAGGATGTTTTGCCTATTTATCCCCAGAGAATCCTCTTGCTATCCATTAACATATTTTCCTGCAGTTTTATCTCAAATTTCTTTTTTTTCTCATAATATAAGTATGTTTCCAACCCTGTCTCTGTAGCTTCTTGCATATAGTGTTACAGTTCTTAATATTGTTCCAAGTATAATTGTTTCAACATAGCTGAGATATTTTCATTGTATCTCCTCCTCCTTTCTTCTTTGCTACAGCAACAATGCATACATACTGTAGAATATTTCCAGGTTCACTGATCCAACCATATGATAGTGATGCCACCCACCAACTACAATGAGAATGGTGGGATGAAGAAATAATGATGCAGGCAATTTTTTCCCCACTCCCACCATTTATTATTCTGTGCATTATTTTTATTATTCATGCAAGTAGAGACACTGGAAGAAGGCTGTAATTAGCCTACAGACCTTGTGTTGTTCCACTGATTTGAATTGGACAGGGAAATTCTGTAAGTTTTTAGGATCAAGATAGCATAGTAACCTGGCACTTGTAGATGGGGCAATGAGGGCAAAAAAGCTAGTGTCAAAAATTGGAATATACATAATTGATATAAAATAATAAACCACTATATCAACTGTAAACTTGTAGTTTATTTTTAACAAAGGAATGTTGGAGTAGTGCTTTGACTACAGCCAGTGATGGGCTACCAAATATTTTACTACCACACCGTGGGTGCGGCTTGTGCATTTTGTTTCAACATCTTTAACTGCAAATTGAGTGCTCTAGAGTGGAGTTCCAAATTTTGCTACCGGTACTGCATACCTGACTATACCCGTAGGAGCCCATCACTGAGTATAGCAAAGCCAAGAGTTAGAACCAGAGTAAATCCATGTCTGAATGGAATATAACCCTTTGGCAGCATTGTCTTACAGATGACGTATCCCAAGGATCAGGATTGATAATGAATGTAATTAACTGTAGAATGAATATTCAGTCTAAAGGAAATCTACTGCCTTCGGAATGCACAAGTACATAAAAATACAGCTAATAAAATAAAACAATGATGTGCAAAAAATCAGAAGTTGATAAAATTTGTTTTATGGATAAAATCACCAAGGATCAGAACCCGAACCCCTTTACGGCCAGGTAATATAAAATCCCAATTCCCATCAATTCTAGCCATGTGGCCAATTGTTATGTATAATGGGAATTGCAGTCTTCAACAATATACCAAGAAGCAGATCTTGCCCATCTTTATCCGCAGATAAGCATTAATCTGGCTCAACTTTCTGGACATTGGGATTTTCCTTCGTCATCAGTGTAGCTATGAAAAGATGTCTCCTTTAGAATAAATTTAAATCTAAAGTGAATTCTGCCAAAGAATTTGGGAAGGACGGGAGCGTACTATTCATCTGGCCTTAAGCCACTTTTCTTGCAGAGGTTTATTTATTTATTTATTGGATTTGTATGCCGCCCCTCTCCGTAGACTCGGGGCGGCTAATAACAATGATAAAAACAACATGTAACAATCCAATCCAATACTAAAATAACTAAAAAAAAAACTTATTATAAAAACCAAACATACATATAGACATACCATGCGTAAATTGTAAAGGCCTAGGGGGAAAGAATATCTCAGTTCCCCCATGCCTGGTGGCAGAGGTGGGTTCTAAGAAGCTTACGAAAGTCGAGGAGGGTGGGGGCAATTCTAATCTCTGGGGGGAGTTGGTTCCAAAGGGCCAGGGCCACCACAGAGAAGGCTCTTCCCCTGGGTCCTGCCAAACGACATTGTTTAGTTGACAGGACCCAGAGAAGACCCACTCTGTGGGACCTAACTGGTCGCTGGGATTCGTGCAACAGAAGGTGGTTCCGGAGATAATCTGGTCCGGTGCCATGAAGGGCTTTATAAGTCATAACCAACACTTTGAATTGTGACCAGAAACTGATCGGCAACCAATGCAGACTGCGGAATGTTGGTGTAACATGGGCATATTTGGGAAAGCCCATGACTGCTCTCGCAGCTGCATTCTGCACGATCTGAAGTTTCCAAACACTTTATATTGTCGGTGTGGCAATCATGGTATTTAAAGACAATGCTATAAATTGCTGCAGGTTTGGTGCGACACTATGCTTCAAAATAGACCATTCCATCTTGTTCATTGCAAATTTCCTCTGTAATAATTAAAAAATAGAACATGTATGCACAAGTAAAATTTAACAATCCCTTCTGTTATTGCCGTCTAGAGCAGAATAATCCTGGTGGCTATATTGCAAAAATAATTCAGTGAAGCAGAAGGTTCCATCTCAGTGCAACTCAACTGATTATAGGCTTGACTAACTCCATGTAATAGCAGCAAGTTGTATGGCAGGTCTAGGATAAGCCAGACGGGCATCACCTTGACCTCTGTTAACTGGAATCCAATAGGCAATTATTCATCCTGCCTGGGACATTTGAAACAATTACTTAGACTGAGGTGAACAATTTGTGAGATAGCTATTAAAGAGGATAGCATGGATAGTTACATGGAAAGGAGAGAGAGAAATATACCAAAATAGAGGGGGAAAGATATTACCAAATAAAAATAATTGATAAAAGGCTTGTTCCTGTATTACTCATTTCTAAGATTATTGAGGTCTTTGGTAGAGAAAGTGATAGCCAAACAAAAATTATTCTGAGGAGGGAATTTTTTAAAAAAATAAAAGAATGTTTATTAAACTGCATTAATTCAAAACAAAAAAAGAGGAAGCATTAAATATTTGGTTACTAGTTTTAAGAAAAATCCTTTGAGTGGGTGAATTCGCCAGGTCCAGAGTACAATTTGCACACTGCTATTATTTTCCAACTAAATGTCAAAAGCATTCCCAGATGTTCAATGCTGTCGTTTGTCCCAAGTTCAACTGCCAATAAGGAAATACATATTAATTGGAAATTAATGGATTTTCCCAGTTTAGATAGTTATATTCTTATAAATTATAGATATACTGTGTTGTGGTTAGCTCTGGCCCAGCTCCTGCCCCAAGGACTGTGGATGTGGGGGAGACATCCACATGCTGCAGGCCTGTTTTGCCCCCCCTCCCCTGGTGGAATCTGATGATGAAGGCTCCTCTGACCAAGAAGACATGAGTGACAGGGAGGATTAGTCTAAGATACATTTGAAAGTAGATTTAAATATAAAAGGCTACAAGAATTACATGGAAAAGATGCTACACTAAATATACAAATAAAACCAGCTGATGTTTTAAGAATTAAAAGGCATAAACAATAACAAATTAAAATGTGCAAATATGAAAGATTAATTGCTACGAAACTATATGATCGGGTTTGATAAATTGACAGTTAAAGCTTGAAAATTAATGAGCAGTTACAATCGGTCTTGATACATTGACACTTAAAGCTTGAAAATTTATATAGAATGTGTAACTCCTTCCTATCATAGCATGTTAGTATAATACTGTATAAAAATAACTAATGATTTGATAGCCATTTTGAAAAACTCTTTCTTAACAAGTTCCTAAAAGCCAAGAGGAACATATGAGCCAAGTTTCAGGTTTGTAGGCTTTACAATTCTGGAGATTTCATGATGATGCATGGGTGGTATTTGGCTTGTATATATAAAGATCATTTTGATGTCTTGGTTTTTGTCTGCATAATGGTGATGGCCATGTTAGTTTTTGTGTTAAGATGAAAATACCATATGAGAAAATATAAAATTAGTCCATTCATGGCAAGATTTCAAGAAAACATCATCTTAAAATGATTATCAAAAAACACATGTTATAACTAGAAAGAATTTGCTTACACGTTGCCACCTGTAAGACTTTAGCACCCTTGATTGTTTATTAGTTGCTTTAATTTTCCCAATTGAAGGATTATGTTTCACCAATTACATTATGTTATTTGAATTACATAGGGCAACCATTGCAAATGTTAGAGACAGACTGTCTGTTCAACATTGTGATTAAAATTCCTTGCATAAATAGGGATTAATAAAGAGTCCCATTTGTCTTTTACAAAATTTATAAAGCTGCACAATCAAAGATAATTTTGCTAAAGTAATTGACATATTCTAATAGTAAATTCCACATTTTAAAAATGCAAATTAATGAAAAAAGGTTGCTCTATAAGGTTCACAAATTAATATTATAGTTAAATGCTTTGCTTTTTAGTACTAAAAGACTAAGATTTTAGTGCCTGATTTATTGACTTTTATTTAATGGAAGAAAATGTGAAACTATTAAAAAACAATATAAATAAACTACCCATTATATCAACCTTTCCCTAACTTTTGTTAGAAAAATAGAACTCTCAGTCCTGCTACTTGGATTTTTGGGAGATTCGGGAAGTAGAAAGAAGATCTTAATGATTATAAGATTACCATATCTTCATCTGATCATATATAATTAGTGTATTGGATAAGATATCAGGTTCAATTCCCCATACAGCCACAAAACCTGTTGAGTCATTTATTTCTTTAAAACATTTATATGGCTGTCCAACTCAATCAAAGTGATTCTGGGTGGCTTAAAAAAATACAAAGCCAAAAAGTCTTTAAAAAGGAATATAAAACTATAATACATAGACCAACAAATAAAACTGTAAACTAATAAAACAGTGGTCCAAACAATAGTAACACAATTTTCCAAATATATCTCCTGGTTTTAAAAGTTGGGAAGACCTGCAAGAAATTATTTAAAAGAAGCTTCACAGTAGCCCTACTTGCCCTCTACATATATGACATAAAGGCCTGATCTTTCAGTCTATCTTGCAACTTCCAACACTACAAAGGAACAAAAACAGGTTGCAAGCTATCTTTAGCATGGATCTAGCACCATCACGTACTATGAAGTAGCCCAGTTCTAAATGCATTCAACCGGTTTTGCCCAACTCCATCCCTAATTTCATCCTTATGTTTAGAAAAATTCTTGCTGAGGTCAGGAAGCTTCCTTTGAACCATAAATTGCATCTATTCTAAGCGATTGGAGCTCATTTGTCATACAGAATCTGATCTCGGGCTAATTAAAATAATCACTTCCATGTCACTAGTCAGCCTGCAGAGCAATCCTTAATTCCACACCATCTGGCTGCAGAATGCCTCAACCATTTGAATGCACTAGCAAAATCAGAGACTTTGAAGTTTCATTATGCCGATGAAAAACTATGTTTCCTGTTAAAGGCCACTTTTACACATGACTAACCAGCAGAAAATTGGTTCAACCTGAGGGCCTTCTGGGGCAATTTGAATGCAGTTGTTCCCTGAATACAAGAAACTGTATGTTTAGGTGTCAAGGAGCCCAAATTGTGTTTACTATGTTTTGTTGTTTTTGTTGTTTTCCTGATCAATTTCTATCTCACAACTATATTTATATGCGTGTGTTACATATTTTTACTATGCAGATACTGTGCTGGGACATTAATTTTCCTCTAAAAGCATTTCGGAGATTACAAACTGTACTTCATAGAAGCAGAAGTTATTGTGTATGTCCTAGGAAATGCCATCCTTTGATCTGGAAGTAAGGATAATTTACAGGTCTAAAGTACCTAAAGCAACCACTGACAAGCAGAACCATCACAGCAAGCTGTTTCCAACTAAATGCACACTACTGATCATGGATACAACAAAACTGTTCTTAAAAAAAAAAGATCCCCTAGCAGATGGCTCCCAAAATATTCAGATCACAGCGTGTGCTAGCAAAACATTTCTAACAGAAATAAAACTAGTCAAACAGAAAGTGAATCTTTAGTTGTAGACTATAAGCTGTAGCATTCGTATGGATGGTTTCTACTATACCATATCCCAAACAGTAGCAATACAGGAACTGAAGAATCTTCAGCATAAGTCATCAAATAAGGAAAACTAATGCAAGGATTTGATGCAAAGGCTTTAACAGTTCTGTAAAAGAGCAGTTAGATCAGTTGTTTCTCAATTATGACGACTTAAAAATGTGCGGATTTTAAGTCCCAGAATTCCACAGTCAGCATGAAGTCCCTACATCTTCAGATTGCCAAGATTGAGAAACAATGAACAAGACAAAAAAGGTAAAGGTTTTTTTTAATTAAAGTATTTCAAATGGAATTTGGACTTTAATAATAATAATAATATAATATAATATAATATAATATAATATAATATAATATAATATAATATAATATAATATAATATAATATAATATAATATAATATAATATAATATAATATAATATAATATAATATAATATAATATAATATAATATAATATAATATAATATTATAATAATAATAATAATAATAATAATAATAATAATATAATATAATAATATAATATTATAACAACCTGGTCATGGCTTACAAGTGGAACACTCAAAAAGGAGACAGAAGGACTAATACTGGCGGCACAAGAACAGGCCATTAGAACAAATGCTGTCAAAGCCAGAATTGAAAAATCAACAGACGATCCAAAGTGCAGACTCTGTAAAGAAACAGATGAAACAATCGATCACATACTCAGCTGCTGCAAAAAGATCACACAGACTGACTACAAGCATAGACATGATGCTGTGGCACAGATGATCCACTGGAACTTGTGCCAGAACTACCATTTACCAGTGGCAAAGAACTGGTGGGATCATAAGCCCGAAAAAGTGGTCGGAAATGAGCAAGCAAAACTACTGTGGGACTTCCGACTTCAGACTGACCGAATTCTGAAGCATAACACACCAGACAATGTGATCGTGGAGAAAAAGAAAGTATGGATATAATGCCTATCCCAGGAGACAGCAGAATTGAGGAGAAGCAGCTAGAGAAATTAATGAAATACGAAGATCTAAAAATCGAGCTGCAACGACTCTGGCCTAAGCCAGTGAAAGTGGTCCCAATGGGACTTGGCACTCTGGGCGCAGTACCAAAGGATCTCAGTGGACATTTGAAAAACATCGGAATTGACAAAATCTCCATCTGTCATTTGCAAAAGGCCGCTTTACTAGGATCGGCAAATATAATTCGCCGCTACATCACGCAGTCCTAGGTGCTTGGGAAACGCCCGACTGGTGATGAAATACAAAATCCAGCATAGTGATCTCGTTTGCTATGTTGTACTGACATAATAATAATAATAATAATAATAATAATAATAATAATAATAATAATAATAATAATAATAATACATATTTGGGGGGAGATGATTTGGCTGAGCTTCAAGGAGAATAAAGAGGGCCACCAGCAGTAGTGGGTTCTAAAACCCTTTACTACCTACCAGTTTACATGTGTGCTTGCATGCATGCAACGTTTTTGTGTATGCACAGAAGCATCCTGGGTGGGTGGGTGGGCGGAGCATCCTGGGTGGGTGGAGCTTTCTGGGCATGTAGATGGTGATTCCTGCTATAATAGCCAAGGCCTTGGTTAGAACATCACTTTATTACGGTTAATCATGCCAGACGAGGCAGGTACAGGATTAAGAAGAAACACAGAAACCCAGCCTTATATACAGCAGGCTGTCTGAGGGAGAAACCAATCCACAAGAAGTAACTTTCCCGCTTAACAATGTATCTGGGTATACGCGTCCAATCAGCACCCTGGATGGAGACGCCTATCGCACGGCTCTAAGCAGCTGGCTGTTACTATGCTTAATTAGGCAGACACTTCACCCGCTGCCAGCGCTACTGGTTCTTAGAACCAGGCAGAACCATGATCAACTCACTAGTGGTCACCAGTCTTGAATCCCTTCACACCATTAGAGGTCCAAAGCTAGCCCATCTTGAATTCTCTTTTTTCTCTTTGTTAGTAATTCATTTTTTAGTAGACAGTGAGTTAGCTTGCAATAAACCTGCATTCATTTGAACAGCTTTGGCTCCCGATTTCCTGTGCTTGACAATTTGCGTGGATTATAAAATGATTTTGTGATAAATGGCATGCTAAAAATAAATGCCTAAAACTAACTAAAGAAACCTAAGCAAAACAAAAAGGAAATGAAAACGTAACAACAGTTTAAATAAAAATGGAAAAACCCACAAATAAAAATATCAAACTATTCAGATCTCAAAATTATACTACTCTTCTATAATTTTAAGCTTTTACATTTATAATAATATAATGGTTACAATTTCAACCTAGTTCATACAAAACGATACAATGAAAATTGCTTCTCCTTAGACTCAAAGTCAATTCAAAAGCTGAAATCGACACATTTTATTTATTTAAAATTTATTACATTAATATTCTTCCAGGAGCACATAATGACCTTCTTAATACTTCAAAAATGATAAACCAAGTGTTCGTCATAAACAAAAGACTTTTTGGAAGTTGTACTTTGATGTTTGACTTTCAAGAACCTGGATCATCATCATAATGATACTTAGTTAACAAAGAAGTACCATTATATGTTTCCTTGGAGCAGGGGTGGGCTAAAATGGAGCTCCACCCTACAGCACCCAATCTGTACTGAAAGATGTTGAAAGAAAATGCAGGGAGTCTTGCACAGTGTGGTAGTAAAACTTTTGATAGCCCTTCACTGCCTTGGAGGTACAGTAAAGTCCTTCTATTCCCCTATAGTTTTCTGAAAAACAGATCTGGAAATAATATAAGATTTCTTTTTTAATTTCTCATATTTTAACGTTTTTACATTCTAGGCTGATTGCAATATTTTTATCACCGTTAAGACTCCAAAGAAAGAAACAGGATTTTGAGATTATGAAATCATTTTCTACAAGCTGTCTCAATTAATTTAAAGCAGTCTATATGAAACAGGTCCTAAAAGAATTTTGCTATGGCTTCTGCCAACATTTATATTCTGAATATTCTGAATTAAATAGGACTTCCCCTGCCCTGCTACTTGGTTGACCTTGAATTGGCGCCAAAGCTTCTTGTCAGGCTACCAGCTCTTTGCCTCTTGTCTTCTCTTAATAATAATAATAATAATAATAATAATAATAATAATAATAATAACAACAACAACAACAACAACAACAACAATAGCAACAACAACAACAACAATAATAATAATTTAAAAAAAAAAGATTTGTATGCCTCCCCTCTCCGAGAACTCGGGGTGGCTCACAACAATAATAAAAAGTACAAATCCAATATCTTAAAACACAATTTTTAAAAAAACCCTTATTAATAAAATAATCACACAACCCAAACAAACCATACATAAAACAGTAGTTAGGAATGGTGTCAATTTCCCCATGTCTGGCAGCAAAGGTGAGTTTTCAACAACTTACGAAAGGAGGATGGAGTTGGTTCCAGAGGGCCGGGGCTGCCACAGAGAAGGCTATTCCCCTGGGCCCCACCAGACGACATTGCTTAGTCGACGGGACACGGAGAAGGCCCACTCTGTGGGACCTAACCGGCCACTGGGATTTGTGCGGCAGAAGACGGTTCCGGAGGTATTCTCATCCTATGCCATGTAGGGCTTTATAGGTCATATAGCTACTAAAGTTACAATAAATTTCTCATTTGTTTCATTCTTAACTTTCAGCATAATCTTTTATCCATCTAATCAACTTTATCAGCTTATTATGTAAGACAGTGGTTTATTGTTCGTAACATCACCAAAATCTCAAAATTACTCACTTCCTGAATTGTAACATCAAAGAGAACTTGGGGGGATTTGCACTGCTTTCTATATATCTTGATCTGAGTAGGGCTTGGGGGCAAAATACCCACCTAATGATGTGAATGTGGGGGTATAAGTTAATTTCTCATTCAAAACCTCAAACTGCTTCTATAACAGCTTCACCCACATGTGGATCTGTGCCATAGAAAAGGCTGTCAGAGGAAAATATGCTGTAAGAAAATATTAGTTCTTCAAGCAATTTGATCTTCTCCCCAAATTCCAGAAACACCTGAAAACGATCTAATGAGTGTTTCAGTATAATTACTATTTTTTCAGAATAAGTCAAACATATTTCAAGGTTGAAATGGCGACTTTGGACAATTTCGTATAAGGCTCATGCTTTTTGATATTGTGAATAGATGCTGCAGGGGAAACTTAACTGATTTTTCATGATTTGCATGGAAATTATCTCTCTGAAGCTGTTATTCACATTTCAAATAATGTCTCCATTGGCAATAACACTGGTTTCTCTCGATGTCAAATAATTGTTCCAGACCGATGCTTTTGGTTGAGACTATACAGGCAGTCACATTACAGGCAGAACAAAATGAGTTAGATTCCCTCTTATCTCTAAGAAAACTCAGGCTTCTCTGAGATTCTTGATAAAAAGCATGGCATTATATCCATTCATGCAATTAATAATGCATTGCTAGTTTTGCATGGAGTTTTGCAAGTGACGATGGAATTGTCAGATGCAATTTCTACAATAGTTTTGAGGAAAAGAAAAAAGGAAGGGTTTTTTTGAGTCAGAACTCATGCTCTGAAATTCTTAGGGAAGTCTTCTGCTTGAAACAGGGAAATGAACATAAATGCTCTAAAATTGCATTCATTTACCTGACTTTTAACTATGCCTATGTCATTCACCTTTTTGCCTATATCATTCACCTTCTTGGGCCAACCTTCACTCATTTATCTATTTGTTTCTGTGCTTAATTGTGCTTAAACGATTTAACATTTGCCCTTAGTATTAAGAGGCTATAAATAGAGAACAGTTATGTTTGTGTGTGATATTAGGTCAAATTCTTTCTAAAAATATTATCTATCATTCATCTATTTTTCCTCACCAAGCACATGCAGAATTTTGCCCTGGAATAACACTGAGTAACTTTTGTATGCAATGTCCTTGAATAATGCTACATTATAGTGAGCATTCCACAAAGGAGGCTTTGTGATAATGGAAATACAGTTAATTCTAAAGACTAATGATTTCTAAACATGTTAAAATAAGATGGGAGGAACTGTACAACTAAGCATCTAAGAAACTTACATAGCATTTCCTATCTTCCTATAAAAATAAATCAGCAAGGCAAATAGTCTTAATTCATTTTGCCTGTTCATCCTCCACCATTCACAGCTCATTAAAATGCCATACAATAGTATTATTTAATGGGATAGAAGCATATAATGCCTATCTCTGTGAAGTCACAGAATGATTGGCTAGTAAAAGAAAAAGCAAGAAGGAAAAGTCATTTGAAAAGAAACAGAGAAATAGGAAATGAAAATGCATATATGGAGCAGCTTAGAAATAAAAAACAACAACAGAGAGATGATTCTGTAATTTCTACAGTGACTGTGATATTTTTACAATAAGCACTAGGGTTTTTTTTCTTTTTACAATTCTGTAAACCCTTTTATTGGGGTTGAGTAGGGGTGACTGAATGAGCTGAGCATTTACCGGCTGGATGCCCTTCCTGATGCCTATGTGGAGTTTGCAGCAGAAATTTTTTTCTTTGTGCCAGAGAGATAAACATCTGTCACTGCCTAGAATTGAACACTTAACCTTCCAAGTGTTCTCTAGGCCACTGCACTCGCCAAACTTAATACTAGCTGATGTAGCCATAATTAACATTAGGCTTCATATTGCATTATTTGCGTTTTTCTATATCTCTTGTATGTTTCCTATTGTGCATGTGTGTGTGTGTATGTGCATGTGTATGTCTACGTATATGTACACTGCTCAAAAAATAAAGGAAACACTTAAGCAACACAATATAACTCCAAGTAAATCAAACTTCTGTGAAATCAAACTCAACTTAGGAAGCAACATTGATTGACAATCAATTTCACATGCTGTTGTTGTGCACATTCAGCTTTGTACAGAACAAAGTATTCAATGAGAATATTTCATTCATTCAGATCTTGGATGTGTTATTTAAGTGTTCCCTTTATTTTATTTGAGAAGTATATATTATATGTATATCAGGGGTATCAAACTTGATCATGTCAGGGGCTGGATTGTGACATATCGTAAAGTTTTTTGCCTTTGTAGAGCCTGGATAAATGTGTCCTGCACTTGACGTATCTGACCCACAGCCCACCAGTTTGACAGGCCTGATGTATATGTACATAACTTTTACTTTGAAATCAAGCTAATTTTGAATAAATGTTGCCGGGTCATTGAAAAACATTATTTGTTTTTCTTTTGAGAACTCCCAATATTATTTTAATTTATTAAATTTATATTTCATATTACATCCATATTTAAATAATTTATTTATTAATTTCATATTTTGTGATACATTCTTTTTCTGATTCACTAGAAAATATGAGTATTGAACTTCAGTATTGCAGCCCTCAGCCTAGTAAATTAGCCTTCATTTGGCATGTATAATGACATGAATGGACTCTTTGAATCAAGGGTCCCCAAACGTGGCCACTTTAAGAGTTGTGGACTTCAACTCCCAGAATCCTCCAGCCAGCAAAGCTGGCTGGAGAATTCTGGGAATTGAAGTTCACAACTCTTAAAGTGGCCACGTTTGGAGACCTCTGCTTTGAATGAAGGGCAAAAGTCTCAGACTCAGATCACTGATAACAAAAGTCAAGAGACTATTCCCCTATGTCATTGTAGCAATGGAAATTGGTAGGAATAGATAACAAATTTTCTTAGTTCGTATTCTTATATCATGTTACTTAATTAGCACTTCATAATACAATGTGCAAATCAAAAACAGAGTTATTCTTCAATATTCTCACTTTCCAAATTTTGTGATGTAGAAATAATATGATTTATTACAAATGGTTATAATATAATAGGGTAAATTACTAAAATAGTACTTACATTGGCAGAAATATTTAAAAAAAATAAATGCAGTTTTCACTTTATTTTTTGAAGTGGAAGTAGATCAAATAAAGTTTAGAAAAATGAAGGGGGAAGCAAAACTGAAACTTACAATTCCTATCTTGGTGAGCCAATAAAATTGAAGCATGTAGTAACAAAGAACCATCTTGGTATGGCAAACTCTGTTGGAGAACCACCAAAGAGGAACAAAAAGATTTCACTTTTTTTCCCTTCTCCCTTAATTCTGTATAACAAAATGAAAGTGAGAATTAAGCACAAACAAGCTACTCAACTTTGGCTTTTATGCTTTCATGGTGCATCTCAATTAATCAAAGATTTGCTACAAAACCTCAACTTGCAAGTCTGAGAACACAGTGGTCATAAAATATGAGCTGATTAATTTTACCCTAATTTGTATGATAATTAAAATTCTAACTTTTAATTCTGTTAATTGTCTTCCCACAAGGGGGTTGATTAGCCTTTGCACAACATGCTGTGAAAATGTGCTTCCTGCAGGCCTTTGTTTCTCTTAAAAATGTAATAGCTTCATACAATTATCCTGTAACTTCTATAAATAAATGCATGTTTCAGATGGTTTGGCATGATCAGCGTCAGCTGCAGCCATAAATCAATTGCTGAACATTGTCAGGCATTTCTCATTTAAGTGGAAGATCACGTCCTTGCTAATAAACAATTGCCTGTGAAAATGGTGGCGATGATGGTAGCAGAGGAAGTCTTTGTATAAGCTGAAGGCAGAATGATAACAGCAGTTATATATCCCTCTCTTTTTAGAGCATATACACTACCAAGATTTGAAATGGGACAAATGCAGAACTGCTTTGAAATTTTATGTTCCCCATGAAAAACATAAATAATCCTCATGCACTTTGGCTGAGATAAAGTAGGGATGCTTCAATAAAGCTTCATTTTTCATTCACTGGTCACATCAGAAGCTTCATTAACCCCTTGTACATCTGCAGTGTATGTGCCAAAAACATATGTGGCCGCCTCAAGGACCATACTATACTGATCAGAGTAATTGAGAAGGCAATGTAAAAAGGGGCATAGTTTGTCTAAGCTCCTTATCTTCCTTTTTCACTCCTCCAGGTTTTTTTTTGGGGGGGGGGGTAGGATGCATAAAACTAGATCACCTGATCCAAAAATCCTTGAAAAGGCTTACCTTCAACCAGTTAAATGTTATAGTGATTAGGAAATGATGTGGCAACAATCTTATTTCATTTCTCAGTGTTAACAAATTCTATAAGCTTTGATGATTCCTGGACTGACGCTGTTAATTCTCAAGATACTGTCTAGTCTATCTATTGCTTGAAATGTCAGGTCAAAGCTCTGAATTTTCTTGAGAGTAGATAGAATTGCCGCCATTCTACAATACTCACTTTCCACTGGTTGTATTAAATTCATAATGTCTTCTGGTTAATATTTTGGTATCTGCATTACAGTATAAGTGTGTATGACAAAGACAAGACGGTTCTTGGATGTTCTGTTTTTCTGGAGGTTTTTTCTTGTTTTTTTAATGTGTGCCATGAGACATGGTCAGGTGTTCCGCGAAGCTCAGAGAGAGAAAGAAAGAGAGAGAGAGAGAAAAGAAAGAGAGAGAGAGAAAGCAAGAGAGAGAAAGAAAGAAAGCAAGAGAGAGCAAGAGAGAGAGAGAAAGACAGCAAGAGAGAGAGAGAGAGAGAAAGAAAGAAAGAAAGAGGGAAAGAAAGAAAGAAAGAAGAGAATGAGAGAGCGAGAGCAAGAGCAAGAGAGAGAGAGAGAGAAAGAAAGAGAGAGAGAAAGAAAGCAAGAGAGAGAGAGAGAAAGAAAGAGAGAAAGCAAGCAAGAAAGAAGAGAATGAGAGAGTGAGAGCAAGAGAGAGAGCAAGAGAGAGAGAAAGAGAGAGAGAGAGAGGAAGGGAAGGTGGGAGAGAGAAAGACAGGGAGGGAGAGAGAAAGAGCAAAAAAGAGGAAGGAAGAGAGAGAGAAAGGGATGGAGAGAGAGAAAAGAAAGGGACAGAAAGAGGGAGGGAGGGAGAAATAGAGCGAAAGGGAGGAATAGAGAGAATTTTTTTGCCCAAACTTTTTTTACAACCACCACCCCGTTCAATGTGCCCCATGGTTTTGTAAATGTAAAAAATGTGCCGCGGCTCAAAAAAGGTTGAAAATCACTGATGCAGAGAGCATTGCAGTAGTCGAACCTTGAGGTGATAAGGGTGTGAGTGACTGTGAGTAGAGACTCCCTGCCCAAACAGGGCTGCAACTGGTGCACCAGGTGAACCTGGGCAACCGCCCTCCTCACCACAGCCAAAATATGATGTTCCAAAGTCAGCTGTGGATCGAGGAGGACGCCCAAGTTGCAGACACTCTCTGAGCAGGTCCAAAGTTCCCCCTCCAGAGTGATGGATGAACTGATGGACATGTCCTTGGGAGGAAGAACCCTCAGCCCCTCCATCTTGTCAGGGTTGAGTCTGAGTCTGTTAACACCCATCCAAACCCCGACAGCCTCCAGACACCAGCACATTACTTTTACTGCTTCACTGAGTGCACACGTGGTGGAGATGTATAGCAGAGGGAATCCTGACTGTTGAGGACCCAGATAACAGCTTTGTCCAAGGACCATTGGAGCTGGAGACCGGACGATAGCTATTGAATACAGTTTACAAATAACTCAAGGTAGTGAACATCCTTCTTATTTTCCTCGCAACAACTCTGGTATGAGTTAGGTTGTGAGAAAGTTGGGCTGTGACAAATAAATAAAGTAAAATAAAACAAATAAATAAAGTAATTGGACTGAAATCAACCATCTAGTTTTTGTGCCTAAGGCAGGATTAGAACTCATAGTCACCTGGTATCTAAGATAGCATCTTAACCACTACACCAAATACCAAGCTACTATTCAAAAGGAGATGAGGTTGGACATTTTAACCACTACACCAAATACCAAGCTACTAGTGAAAATGAGATGAGGTTGGACATTTATGTAAGGATATTTAAATACCATTTGTTTTTGTTGGCGTGAACTTGTTAATTTTGGTGCAATGTATGGAGAAGTTTGCTTAAACGTAATGAAGCTAAGCTAATTATAGAGCAAAACGTGCAACAAGGTTGATTATTTTCAATTGTCTTAATAGAGCCATTGTTTTAATCAGAATTTTCTTTCCCTCATGTGAGTCTATCTAGGTTCTTCTCTCTTGTTATTTTGTTTGTTTGTTTGTATATCATAGTTGCAGAATCAGTCAACTGCAGTGGCAGCCTTGTTCAAAACCAAACTAAAACATTTCTTTTTGCTAAATACACAGTTATGACATTTATGGCTGAAGTTGTTCCCCCAACTGTCCCATCAGGTTATTGACCTGGCGCCAATCTTGCAGCTATTATAATCATCTACCAACAATTAACTTTTACTTTCCACACAGCTTCAATTAAAATTAGATAAACACTTCAGTGGCAAAAAGTGTTAGTATTAGATTAATCACACAGTTGTTGTGTTTTTTCAGTAGTTCTTTCCTGGCCTGACATCAAAGGTCCTGACAGAAGTTTCCTATTAACTATACAAAAATCTAGAACTGCTGTAACGGGAAAGATATCACAACATGCTTCTCACCTCGTCCCTTCTTCTGGTGTTATTTTTCCATCTCATGCTCCTCTGCCGCTAATCTAACAGCTACCTAATGTTACATTATGTCACTTGTTAATTCAACTATTTCAACATCATCTATTCTAGAATTGCAATACTTCTCCAAAAAGGTGAACAAATATTTTTCTCAACATTTTTTTCTGGGTAACCAGAGACTGAAAAGAGATGTAGTGCAAATGGATAGGGCTACTTTTTAAAAGAAAATATTTAGGTTTTTAAATATTGTTTTACATCAATTCTGCATTATAGTACCCATTTTTAAAAATTCTATATCAAAATTGAAAAAATGAGTCATTACAATTTGATTAATGTTGCTGAGATCCAAATCTGAATAAGCTGAAGCTAAATCCCCCCACCCCACCCCCAGGAAAAAAAGGAGTTGAAGTTACTCTGTGAAAACATGTTAACCCGCCCTGATTTAACTCTAAATTAACCCAATGATGCCAGAAACTGAATTTGGAATGTATAGCTTGCACATTTCATCTAAAAGAAAAGTAGTTGTCAACTCCTGCATACGGGCCCTCTAGGAGCTACCATTCGGTGTGGAGAGGCTGCACTGGTCTTTGAGCAGCTTGGACACGAATGCAAGAAGTGATTCTCTTTTAAGAACTGCAAGCTGAAGATGGAGACCGGCTTACGGAATAGCAGGGCTCATTTCTGGACCACAGGGATATGCATTCATGAGCGGGTGGGTGATGATTAATGAATATCAAGAGTTTCTCTTTGAAGAATCTCATTATCAATAGTACAAATGCCTGCTATAATATTCTATTATCTTCCTCTTTGCTTTACCTACTTTTTCATATACATTATAATGGAAGTTATCTCCTAAAATAGAAATATGTTCCATATGTTCCAAGGTATTTTGAATAACTTCAAGAAGCTGAATCCTGGAAATCTAGTTGAAAGCTTCTTTAGTTCCGACTCTCAGATCTATTGTTTATACTTCCATCAGTAAACAGGTGGCAAAATATCAGTGAGTGCCAGGAAAGAAGTAAATTCAACAGTAGCAAACCAGGTTTGCATTTGTTGGTTTGTTTCTCTTTTCTTTTTGTTTTGGAATCTGACAGTTGTATTTTATTTATTAGAGGAGTAAGTTGTAGTTTTCACTAAACAGTTATGGAGGTTGAAGAATGGAACAACAATCAGAAATTTCAAACCCAGCAAAATATTCCTATTCTTTTCTTTCCTGTTTTCTTTTTTTGCTAAGCCTTCCATAAAACGTGTAGCTTACTTCACATAAGACCTGGTTGTTCTATGTATTTACTCATGCCACTAATTTCCAGGACTATGGAGATGTTGAAGAAGACTTTGTACTAGTTCTAGGAAAAGCCAAGCTATACATTACAAAACTAATGACAACTAGAGTTAACATATTGACTGTCAATCGAATACCCAAAGCCAGAAATGGAATCAGGTTGGAAAGACCATGAGAGCTTTGGGGAAAGGAACCTACTTTTAGCATTAAGATTCAATAATATGTAATATTTTAAGTAATATGTACATTATTAGCCAAACAGATCTACAATGAGGAACTAAAGTACCATTTAAAGCTAGTGTGTTCATCCATTATCAATAGTACAAATCATAGTTCCCTCTAAGCTGAGCAGTGAGCAATCGCTCACTTAAAAGTCATTCATCAACTCAGAGTTTTCCAAACCTGCCCAGAAGCCGAGAGGGAAAGAGTGAGAGGGAAGGAGAGAGAGAGGAAGAGAGAGAAACAGATAGAAAAAAGAGAGGAAGGAAAAGAGAAAGAAAAAGAATGGGAGTAAGGAAGAGAGAAAGAAAATCAAAATCTAGTTTGAAACTAGCTCAACTATTTAAGTGGCATTTTGATATTGATAGAGTTGCCCTATTATGAGCTCACTGTTACAGACACACAGTACAGTATTTTATTTTAAAATTCTCTGAGGCAAAACAGGGTGGGTTTTTTGTTTGTTTGTTTGTATGTTTGTTTGTTTGTTTGTTTGTTTGTTTGTTTATTATTTCTGTGCCGCCCAGTTCCAAAGGGACTGCCGCTCAGACACTATACTTTTCCGCCCCCTCCAAAAAAAAATTAGAGGGAACACTGGTACAAATGCCTGCTATAATATGCTATTACCTACTTTTTCATATACATTATAATGGAAGTTATCTCCTAAAAATATAAATATGTTCCATATGTTCCAAGGTATTTTGAATAACTTCAAGAAGCTGAATCCTGGAAATCTAGTTGAAAGCTTCTTTACTTCCGACTCTGAGATCTATTGTTTATTCTTCCATCAGTAAACAGGCGGTAAAATATAAGTGAATTCTGTTTTGAAGATGTGAATAAATTAGTATGGTGGAGAAAGCACAGGTCATATCTTTCTGTATGGCCATTATGCCAATAGCAGGTAGACTGTCCAGTATTAAAAGTATATTGGTGTTCTGACCTTCTCACTGTTAGGTTTAGCAGAATAAAGTTTGGACAATATACAGAAAGGATGGTGCAATAGGCCCAATACCAGCTCTTTCCTATCAGCTTTCATGTCTGTGCCACACCAGAGTAACTTCCCTGCTTATCAGCCTAAATAACTACTCCAGGAGCTGTACCTTCTTCAGAGGCAGGTTTGTTGGGGTGCCTCAAAAGGACCAAACAGCTTAAGAGTCATAATTGCTCTTATATCTCAGGGAACAGTAGACGTATATTGTTCTTATATCTCAGGCAACAATAGACTATGAAAGGACAGTGGTTTGGACCAGCAAAATACTAATACTTTCTATCATACTACCTAGAGTATTTTCTCATTCTGATGTTTCTCATTCTGAGATTCATCATCTAGCAGGGTTTTCCAAGGGACTTCAGGCACAACTTTTTCTGCATAGACTCAGTCTAGCTGCTTTCCCTCAGTTGCTGCAAAAAGTAACCGTGTAATTCTATTAAGGTCCAATGAATCATTCTGAGGAATTGTCCACTGCAGCATTTGATAAGAGAGAGAACACCTTGATGGATGAGAGGCTGCATCCCTCTTAGTCAGCCTGGCTCCAGCTTGAGACATTTTGATTTTGAGGCAGAAGAGCTAATGGTATTGTCTGGTTCTTGAGCATACAATCTTCAACATTTGCTTAAAAAAATTGGATCTGAGATGAAAATAAAATAAAAAGACATCACAGAAACTCCCCTGGGAATAAGGCTGACCATTCAGTTTGAGTACATCCTCTCCATTCATTATTTTATTTTATTTTATTTTATTTTATTTTATTTTATTTTATTTTATTTTATTTTATTTTATTTTATTTTATTTTATTTTATTTTATTTTATTTTATTTTATTTTATTTTATTTTATTTTATTTTATTTTATTTTATTTTATTTTATTTTATTTTATTTTATTTTATTTTATTTTATTATTTTATTTTATTTTATTTTATTATTTTTATGCCGCCCTTCTCCTTAGACTCAGGGCGGCTTACAACATGTTAGCAATACACTTTTTGACAGAGCCAGCATAATGCCCCCACAATCTGGGTCCTCATTTTACCCACCTCGGAAGGATGGAAGGCTGAGTCAACCTGGAGCCGGTGATGAGATTTGAACCGCTGACCTACAGATCTACAATCAGCTTCAGTGGCCTGCAGTACAGCACTCTACCTGATGTGCCACCCTGGCTCCTTTTGTTCCACTGGTTATCAGTTGGTTGATCACCAGTCAAGAGAATGATCAAAAAAAGAGATCATTTTCTTTTATGGTCTCCCACATTTCTCTTTTTCTGATCATTCTCTTGACTGATGATCATCATGTATATAAATCCAAATGAATGAATGAATGAATGAATGAATGAATGGATGGATGGATGGATGGATGGATGGATGAACAAGAAAAATTGGACTAGACAGCTGGACAAAGGCAATCTCAAATTCCCTGTCCCATCAATTCAATTTTTTTCCCTTTAAATAAAGTACAAATCCAAGACGCTTACACAAGGATTGAGAATGGAGATTATCATTAGAAGCAAGAGCAAAGAATTATGGTCATCACAGTTCACCAATGGACTATTAAACAATCTGGTAGGAAATGAGGCAGCTATACTAGGTTTAGAAAGCAGCACTGAATACACAAAAATGAGAGCTCCTTTCGAACCCATGATATTGCAGCTTAGTTATTCTGGTGCCTTATTCAGATGCACCGAAGAGGGGAAAGTGTCATTTTCCCTTTTGGGTGTTATATTTTTCTGTATAAGTAAAATTTCCTTTCGGAAAGTTTTAAACCAATTCATGAAGCCTGCAAGAACCGCTGAAGTGAATACAAATATGTGAAACAAAAGAGTTTGTAATATTAAGAGACTGCAGAATGTCAAAGCTAACTTTTGGCAAAGAACTAACAGACATCACATTACAAAGCAAGTTTTAAAAAATGAAAAAAATAGTAGGCAATTGGCTTCAGTACAGAAACCAATAATGAACTTTAGAGGGATCAGGGAATGTGTTAAAGCATATTTAGAATGCATTGTACATATTTGCTGATTTAATTAAAATGCTTTATTTTTAATGTAGAAACTCCAAAATGTCTTTTTTTCTGCCCCAGAAGCTAATTTTTGATTGGGTTAAAGTGCATATATAACAGGATCACTTTGGATGGCATATTATAAAAATATAAGTAGGAAAATGTTTTCTGAATATGATCAAAGGGAGAACTGCAAAAAAATCAAAAGAATTGGTTTCCCCAACTCTTGAAAAATACTGA
The DNA here is from genome assembly GCF_031021105.1 of Erythrolamprus reginae. Classification (NCBI taxonomy): domain Eukaryota; kingdom Metazoa; phylum Chordata; class Lepidosauria; order Squamata; family Dipsadidae; genus Erythrolamprus; species Erythrolamprus reginae. The sequence goes on along the minus strand of NW_027248482.1, from coordinate 321,914 downwards.
CAACACATCTATAGGTAATGTCTGTCTGTTAACAAATGTTAATAACTGTCTGTCTGTCTGTCTGTCTGTCTGTCTGTTACCTATATAGTGATAGATGATAATAGAACAGAATATAGTAGAATAGAATGGAATGGAATGGAATAGAATGGAATGGAATGGAACAGAACAAAACACAACATTATAGAATAGAATTTAATTCTAAACTATTAAATGTGGCTAACAGTCATCAAAATATTGTTTACCACTGTTTACACATGCCTGTAACAGTTCAGATTATGTAGAAGCCACTTAAAACTCATTGTAATTATAAAAAATATAGGGACGACCTTGCAGTCATGATCACATTTCATGAATTATAGCAATTTTAGACACTGCCAAGCCTCATTATCCTCCAGTTAAAGCATTCCTCCATAAACAGCATTCATCCTATAAAAACTATGATTTTATATGTCAACCATACTTTACCTTATCACAACACATCTATTAGGCAAGGGGAATGTTCGTCCAGGTTCAGTGATGAATATTTGATTTGATGTCTTATAAGAAAACTGAAAATTATAAAGAGATTTGCAGAAAATAGAGAACCTTTATTAACCCTGTTGATTTCCTCATCTGTGGAAGATTTGTTTGTTTGTTTGTTTGTTTATTTATTTATTTATTTATTTATTTGTCAATCATGTACAAGGTAGTAGGTATTGGAATAAACATAAACATTTATTTATTTATTTATTTATTTGTTTGTTTGTTTGTTTATTTATTTATTTAAATTGTTTATGCTGTAGCTAGTGATCATAAGTTGGGTAAGAAGCTGGTCCTGAAGGATTTTTCAAAAATTATGCTTAGAGGTTCAGCTATGGATGAGGAGAGTGTTTTTAAGAAGTATGTACATAGTTCATCAGATCCAATAGATAGGTATGGTTTTAGGTTGCATACAACATTACAACATTATCTTCTGTAAAATCAATTTATGTTAGATTGTTGTAGTTATTTGTGGTACGACTAGGAAATATTGGGCATGAGCCATTGCTGTTTACAAAGACTGAGTTTAGGAATGGGTTAAAGAGATTCATTTTAATTACTTCATCATATTATTTATTATTTGGTCCTTTAAGGGATGGGATGGATCTAGAGTCTTTGAGTTGATTACAAAATTATAGAAGGCATGTGTGGATTTCGTGCACAGAAGATTTTCTTCTTCATTGATGTCTTAATTGGTGCATTCAGTCTTTATTTGGTGGCATATATTTTTGTAGCCACTTCTAAAATTTGTAAGGTTGTCAGTTTTGTGTTTTGGCCAAAAAGATCTTTTTTTGGATCGGAATTCCCTCATTTTTATGGGTAATTTGTTTTTCTTGGTTTTGGTGATTATTATTCATGGTGTATTGGTGGTTATTGAAATGGATGTCCAAGTGCCACCTCTATGTTGGTTGAGGCAGGCAGGATTCCCTGGGGTACCATTTCTTGGTGTCAAGAGAAAGGGATGGTTTTGCCTTCTCTTTCTGCTCAAGATCCCCATGTACAATTAGTGGGCCATTGTGTGACACAGAATGCTGGACTCGATGGGCTTTGGCCCGATTCACTATAGTTCTTCTTATCTTCTTATTAATGATACATATAGTTTAATGACTCTTTGCATTTCAAGCAAAAAATTATTGTAGTAGTCTTCAGCAATATTACAGCCAGAGAATAATCTCTGCCAGTCAGGAGACGAGAGCTCAGCATCTATGATATCATAGATATACTAATATGCTTTTTAAAAGTTGTAATTAGTTGTTCAATTTTTATGGTGATTTTTGTATCACCATAATAATAATTTTTATTTAGGATTTTTATCATGCCTCTCTATCCAGAGGGTTTTAGATAACCAACAATCAAAACAAAATATAAAACTCAAAATTCAAAGAGGAATCAGATTGAAAGTGAAGTAGACCCAAGACACAGGGTGAGTTGAGAACGGTACGTTTTATTCAGCTCAGTGAGTAAAAGTGACTTTCAGCAGTACTGTCTGCTTTGCCTGGGAGAAACCGCTTCTTTTATACATTTGCGGTTCCCGCCAAAGCAAAGAGCAGCCGCGTCTGAGCCAATCAGGAGCAACTTCCTTATTTGGCTCAGACAGCGCTTCAAAAGAGGAACAAACTATTTACAGAGATACAAGGTAGCCATTTCAGGATACAACACCCCTCCCTCCTTAGTTGGAGACATCCATCACGAAAGCCACGTGACAAAATCGTCCAATCTGTTGGGTCTTCGCGAGGCTCGCTCCGACCTGCGCAGTTCAGTCGGCTCCTCGCTACCGATGGTGGAGGACGGCTCGCTGTTGCTGCCTCGGCGCGGCTGAGGCCTGCTGGGGGCCTCGGCCTGTTGACTCGGCCTGGCAGGCCTAACGATGGCTTCGGAGGAGGAAGATGGCTCGGCATCGCTGGACGACTCTCCCCGACCCGATAAGTCCATTTGAATGTCCATTAAATCGGGTTGCGTGTTAAAGTCTGTAGAAATGGGAGAGTCTGTGTCAGCGGTTTGCTGTAGAGGGTTTTCTGTGCGTTTCCGAATGTGGTCAATGTGGCGTTTCCACAATCGACCATCCTCTAGTTTAACCATATAAGTCTTTGGAGCATTTTGTTTAACAATAATTCCCTTCATCCAGTTAACACCTCCATCAAAAATTTTTTACAAATACATTTTGTCCCAAATACATTTCCCTTTCAGGGTTTACATACATACGGTTATTAGTACAAAACCTTGGGTGTAACCTATCCAGTGGGGACCTTAATTTCCTCCCCATTAGTAACTCTGCAGGGCTTACGTGCGTGTGAGAATTTGGGGTGATGTGCTGGGTTAGCAAGAACTGGTCCAAATTCTGTTGTACATCCCCAGGGCCTGACCTGCGCAATGCTTCTTTAGCCACACGAACATAACGTTCTGCCAAACCATTAGCCCAGGGCGAGTAAGGCGAGATGAGTGCGTGTCTGATTCCCAGACTGTCCAGGAACAATTCAAACTGTCTGGGCGTTAATTGTGGCCCATTGTCAGACACTAGGAGATCAGGGCAACCATGGGTAGCAAACAGTCTGCGTAGCACCTTGATGGTGGCACTCGTGGTTATGTTGTTCATTGCTATAATTTCCACCCATTTGGAGAATGCATCGACCACTATCAGGAAGTATTGTGACCCCACTGGGCCCGCAAAATCAATATGAACTCTGGACCATGGCCCTGCAGGTTGCTCCCACTCTGCTGGAGTTGTTTTGGGGGGATTGGGCTTTGATTCTTGGCATGGGTCACATTTGGCTACCCAGTCTTCAATATTAGCATCCAAACCTGGCCACCATAAATGCCCTCTGGCTAGGCCCTTCATCCTGACAATCCCAGGATGGCCTACATGTAACATTTCAAGTACCTTTACCCTTAGGCTTTTAGGAATAATCACTCTGTCCCCCCACAATAGACAACCTTTTACATATGACAATTCAAGCCTTCTGGCTTTGTAATCACACAGTTCAGATTTAACAGAATCATTTTGCCAACCCTTGAGTACACAGTTTACCACTTGTTTTAGTATTGGGTCTTGCTGCGTGTGTGCAGCCACCTCTTTTGCAGTAGTTAGTGGGTTGTCCTCGAGCTCTAACATTAACACATCAGCCAATGGGGCAGGATCTACCACTAACTCTGGCATTGGGCACCTACTGAGACCATCTGCGTGGTTGATGGATTTGCCCCCTTTATGGATGAGCTCGTACTGGTATCCGGAGAGGAAAAGGGCCCATCTGATTAACCTTGGGGACATAAATGGAGGAGTAGGCTTGTTGGGGGCTAAAAGACCTAGTAGCGGCTTGTGGTCGGTGACCAATTCAAAACCCCTTCCAAAAAGGTAATTATGAAACTTCTTCACCCCTGCCACTAAAGCTAGAGCCTCCTTATATAGCTGGCTATAATTCCTCTCAGTACTGGTCATCGTCCTGGAAAAGAAAGCAATTGGTGCCTCTGTATTATTTGGTAACACGTGGGCCAAAACTCCTCCCACGCCGTATGGGGAAGCATCGCAAGTGAGCCTAATGGGTAGCGAAGTGCTATATTGTACTACCATGCTTTTGGAAGTCAATAATTGTTTTATTTTTACAAAGGCTTCGCGTTCAGTTTTCCCCCATGTCCAAGGCGTTTCCTTCTGTAGTAAGCGGTGTAGAGGCTCTGCTACTGTTGCCTTCTGTTTTAAGAAAACGGAGTAAAAGTTAAGAAGGCCCAAAAAAGCTTGTAATTCAGTTTTACTTTGTGACTCTGGGGCTTCATTAATTGCTCTTAGTTTCTCGGTCGTGGGGTGGATACCTTCTTTGTCAATTTTATAACCTAGGAATTCTACACTGTTGGTTCCCCACACACATTTATCAGGCTTAATTCTTAATCCCTTGTCCTGAAGTCTTTTAAGTACTTCCCTTATTCTTTTGTTGAGTTGCTCTTGGTTCTCCCCCGTAATTAAGATGTCATCAAAATAAGGAATGGCCCCTTTTATCCCTGATAACAATCGTTCCATTATACTTTGGAATATCCCTGGGGCTATGCTCACTCCAAACTGTAATCTGGTACATTTAAAGGCACCCCTGTGGGTCACAATCGTTTGCGCGTTTGCTGTTGCGTCATCGACAGGAAGTTGTTGGTAAGCCTGGGCGAGGTCAATCTTTGCAAACCTTTTCCCTTCCCCCAGGGAGTGCAGGAGTTGTTGTACCACTGGAATGGGGTAAGGGTGGTGTTGGAGGGCTTTGTTTAAGGTAGATTTGTAGTCAGCGCAAACCCTTAAAGAGCCATCTGGCTTAAGAGGGGTGACTATGGGTGTCTCCCATGGCCCCTGTTCCACAGGGACTAAAATGCCTTGGCTTATTAGCTTATCCAGCTGCAGGTCTAGTTTGGGGAGGAGTGGAAGGGGTACCCTGCGAGGTTTGAGCCGGACAGGCGGGACCTTGGGGTCAATAGAAAACGAGATAGGGGGCCCTTTATATGATCCCAAGGTGGGGCTAAACACTTCAGGGAACTCTTGCAAGAAATTAGGCATGTTATCACAGTTTACAGTACAAATACCCGAAACTTCAATTCCCAAAGGTTCCATCCAAGCCAACCCCAGGAGAGAGTGCTTAGCCCCTGTAACAACAACCATAGGTAGGGTACATTTAACATTTTTAAATACAATAGGTACATTCACAATGCCCAAGACAGAGATTATCCCCCCTTGAAAATCTCTGATTATCAGTGAGGTTTGCAATAGCTCGTTTTTAGCCAGGTTAGGCATGTACAATTTGAGCTTTTCCCATGGCATGATGGTGTATTTAGACCCAGTATCGAGTTCCATAGAACATGGCTTGTTGTTAAGCAATAGCGAAATTACAATTTTGCCCCCATTCTTTGTTGCCGTGCTATTCACGGAAAATAGAGAGTTACCTCTTGAGTAGTTGCGGTTAGCGGCTGAGTAATTCCTTCGGCCCGAAAAGCGGAAGGGTCAGTTTTCTCGGGGTTGATTTTGAGATCGTTGGTTTCGCGGCATGGAGAAGGTGTCCTCCGGTGCAGATGCTCTGCAGGCCTCGGCGATGTGGCCCCGTCGGTTGCAGCGGCGGCATGTGGCGTCCCGGAAGGGGCAACGTTGTCGCTGGTGGTTTCCTCGGCAGCCGGCGCAGGGGGCGGCGAAGTGAGGCGGTCTCTGCTGTCTCTGTTGGTCTTGTAGCAGGAAGCAGTTGTCTTCGTTGCGAGCTGGTGGGCTGAGGTCGTCTGGGTCCTCGGCGCGGGGAGGTGTGGAGTCGATCTTGGCGATGACTTCTCGCCTTTCGTGCTCTTTCAGCTCCTTGGCAGCGGCGTCGGCAACCTCTGCGGTTTGCGCTAGCTTGATCACGGTTTGTAGAGACGGGTTGTCCTCGGCGAGGAGTTTGTTTCTGACGGCAGCGTTTTTCATGCCGAAAACTAAGGCATCGGTGAGGCGAGCTTCCGGGTTGTCAAACTTGCATTGAGCTGGCACCGTACGAAGTCGCGTTGCAAACTGGTTGATTGATTCCGCCTCGCGTTGCGCCATTCTGGAGAATTGATGCCGGAAAACCATGGCTGGTTTTGTAGGCTTGAAATGGCTCGTGAGCTTGGCTTGTAGGACGTCCCAAGTGACGGTTCTCGCTGGCAGCGGGTCGATGAGAGTCTGGGCGAGAGAGCGGATTTCTGGACCACAGTAATTGAGGAAGATTGCCCGTTTTCGGTCGGCGTCGGCGTCCCGAATTCCTGCTGCCTCGAGGAATATTTCGAAGTTGGCCAGGTAGTCGTCCCAGGAAGTCTTCTCGGGGTCGAAGAACTCTGGAGCCCGGCCGATCTGGATGTTGGTCATCTTGCACGCGTGTTCTCTTCGTCCGTCGTCGCCAGTGAAGTAGACCCAAGACACAGGGTGAGTTGAGAACGGTACGTTTTATTCAGCTCAGTGAGTAAAAGTGACTTTCAGCAGTATTGTCTGCTTTGTCTGGGAGAAACCGCTTCTTTTATACATTTGCGGTTCCCGCCAAAGCAAAGAGCAGCCGCGTCTGAGCCAATCAGGAGCGACTTCCTTATTTGGCTCAGACAGCACTTCAAAAGAGGAACAAACTATTTACAGAGATACAAGGTAGCCATTTCAGGATACAACAGAAAGCGTTATTAACTTTCAGTGATAGAACAGTAAATAGAGATTGATTTAGAAATGGAATCAAGTGACGTCCTTACTTTCAAGGAATAAATCAAAATCCTAAAGCTCATTTAGTGACTATTCACATTTGATTTCTATCTGGCATGCTCTGCATAATTCTTCATAAAACTCTATTGCACAAAAATATAAGACAAATCTATATTTTAATTTCATTTGGGACTGAGATAATAATAACCACAGGAGACAAAGTTTGAAGTTTGGACAGCTTGCCTTCAGAATTTTCATCAATGGAAACTTTCAAGAAGTTACCTAAGAGAATGGTGTAGGGTCCCCTGCTTGGATCTAGATGACCTACAAGGTTCCTTCCAACTCTGTTATTCTGTTAAATATGAAGTGTAAGATTACCTTCAGAGTTAACTAATAAATCCTTAGCATTTTAAAAATAAAATCCATACAAGCAAACTTTAATCCAGGAGATCACGAAGTAACTATAAAAGTATACCAGTAAACCAATTATGTATAACAGTAGACATTTCAAAATGTCTTTATTATGGTGATTAAAAAACTTAATAAAGCATAACATTGCCTTCAAGCTCATGTAAGTGTTTGCAGCCAGTCATGCTGCTAACTTGGCTTTACAGAATTAAAAGAAAACCTATACCTATCAAAATATATACAAATATTGTATGCATTGTTTTAAATATGACATTGTTCTTCATCGGCTCTCTCACATATAATTAATATTCTAGTATATTGCAGTGATTAGAAAGTAGAGAGAAAATGGGAGTGTTCCTGGAGACCACTGTGCCCAGAGGTCTTCCCTCCCTTCCTCGTTCCATCCCTTCCTTTCCCATATAAAACACTGATTTCTAGCCTTCTGTCATTTTCATTTGCCAGAATGCCTATCAATGTCGTGTGGATCCAAAAATGCTCTCGCAAGTACACATTTTTGTTGTTTCGGCTTTTTTATTCTATTCAAAAAAATAAAATACAAACTTCATAAAAAGGAAGAAGGAAAAGTAATACAAAAACAAAACCACACAAGACTACATAAAATATGTGCATAAAATAAGAAAAAAAGATATACAGTACATAAATTATTCTCCTAGTTATACTGATAGAAACATAGAAACATAGAAGACTGACGGCAGAAAAAGTCCTCATGATCCATCTAGTCTGCCCTTATATTATTTTCTGTATTTTATTTTAGGATGGATATATGTTTATCCCAGGCATGTTTAAATTCAGTTACTGCGGATTTATCATCCACGTCTGCTGGAAGTTTGTTCCAAGGATCTACTACTCTTTCAGTAAAATAATAGTTTCTCATGTTGCTTTTGATCTTTCCCCCAACTAACTACAGATTGTGTCCCCTTGTTCTTGTGTTCACTTTCCTATTGAAAACACTTCCTTCCTGGACCATGATAAATATACCATGTTTCCCTAAAAATAAGACCCTGTCTTTTTTTATTCATTTTTTTAAAAAATGCTGAAATAAGCGCTTGGCCTTCTTTCCATGCACTCAAAAGCCAGATTGGGTTTATTATCAGAAGATGTCTTATTTGGGGGAAAACAGGGTATTTCAACATTAATAATTTCTCTCCATTTGTGAAGCAGAGACACAATTTACACATTTCTACAACACTGTTTACCCAGCCCACTTGGTCAGAAATCTATCTACTAAAATAGCGCCGGTGGTACTTACCCACCGGCACCTTTTGCTGGAGGCCCGGGGGAGACAACGGTCACATGGCATAGCCGCCATCTTGATTTTCGGCCGAGATCTCGCAAGATTTCGCGAGATCTCGGCCGATGATCAGGCTAGAGTGGCCTGATCAATTATGTGTCCGGGCAGGGTCTGCCTGCCCTATAAAAGGGTGTGCAGGCCCGGGGCTCTTCCTTTTCACCCGGACTCGTCGTTCAGAGCAGACACCCACCCGCCCTCCCTATCTTACAGTGTGCTATTCTGGGTCACCCTATGGGGCCGAATAGGAATTTTTGGCGGTCTGGCCCCTTAGCCATGACCGGTTTTTGCCTATTCCACACTGTGGAGATGGATAAAGCGGTTAGGGGGTGCTTGCACCCGTTAGGTTAATTGGCTTACCTTTGGTCATTTGGGTAGGCAGGTTAGGGGCGGAAAACTGGGTGGTGGTTTAGCAACTGCGTGTTCTCCGTTGGGCATCTTTGGGGATGATTGACAGGTTCTCTCCAAAGGCTTGTGGTATTGGTGACCTGAGCAGTTGGGGGGAACCTGTCTTTGAGTCCCACCCATTTAATTCCCCTTCTAGGGGTTAGCCGGCGGGACCTCCCACATGCATGTTGTGAGCCGCCCTGAGTCTGCGGAGAGGGACGGCATACAAATCTAAATAAAGAAGAAAGAAAGAAGAAAGAAAGATGCAAGTGCATGGCATGGTCTCAGGTGAGGGAGGGGTCCCTCACCTGGATTAGCATGGAGCTACACCCATAAGTTTCCACGGAAGTTTATTCTACGTCATTTTCCGCCCTGGAAGCAATTGTTTGACCCTGCGGGTCCTTGTTAGGGTCATAGTTAATTATGCTAATTATGGTGATTTATTTAAATAAATTATGCAAATTTATTTTAATAAAATGACCCAGTTTTAAATCCAGCTCTTGTGTCCGTGTCGTTACTCCGCCTCTCCTGCAAATGTGTTTGACAAATAAAAGGTAATGATTCAGTTTGCAATACTCCTAGTTATGGAGGGGCAGGGGAAATAATACTGTAGATTGAAAAGTTTGAAGAGTCTGGTAAGGAAATGTGAGGTGACCAACCACAGTGGGAGGACTTAGGAAAGAGAATGTGCTGTGGTCTAACTGATGTCTCAAGAAAAAGAAAAACAGAAAAATAAGAATCAGACAGAGATGGATGCAGAGAGAATTGGAACAATGAGGGAAAGGAAGTCTATCTGAAGTGTGGATTTTTAATGTAATGTTGTAAATGGGGGTTAAAAATAAAGGATTTTTAATTAGGGTTTTATCTGAATTTAAACAAAATTGTCCAAGACTATTTCTCCATAGGTAAGACACAAGAATATGAAAATCCATCCCATATCACAGGATTAAAATTCTCAGATTTTACATTAAGAATTCATCAGAAATTATGACACCATCTACATGTGCTTTGATATGAAATATAAAGGTCATTTTATAAAGTAAGATTTAATTTTGTACAATTAAACACAACTGTGAGGTTCATATGTGGATAAATTAGGAATATGCTAGCAATTGAACAGGGAAATCTTAAATCACCTTTTCCTTATACATGTCTGAAACTCACAAAGTCGTATTTCGTCTTCCTGAAAGGATGTTCCAGCTCCTTTGATTTTCTTTTAAAACAATCCTACTAACTAATCTTCAAATGGCAACTATGATAAGCTCTTAAGAGGAAAATTTACTCCTTTCCTCCTTGACTAAACCTCCACTTATGAATGCACAGGGAAAGCTTTACAACAAGCGTAAAGACATACAAGTATAATGCAAATACAATATAAATACAATACAAGTATAATCACATAAGCACAAGAATAACTTTAAACATTAAGCTATGGAACTAATGGGATGAATCTTCTAGTCTTCTATAGACAGACTTGCTGAGAAAAATGGCCTTTTTCTCTTCCTCGTTCCCAACTGAGTAGACAGTTTCCTTAAATGTGTCAAGGTTCCAGGTAGCATCCAAACTAAATCAGAGTCCAAGTCAAAGCATTCAGCGAAGTTCAATTCAATTCAATTCAATTTATTAGATTTGTATGCCGCCCCTCTCCGAAGACTCGGGGCAACTCAGGGCAGTTCCAATTTATTGCCAGTTGGAAGTTCATATCCCTTGTCCTCCACCCACAAACTTGTCACATTGCCCACTCAGATTATGCCAGTGTGGCAAGTCCTCCTTCTGCTTCCCTTCAGGTGATGGACACAGGATGGCCTTGAACCACTTGAAAGAATGTTTTGTGGCTGTATCTGTTCCCTCATGAAAATCACCCCTCCAAAGTTCCCATAAACATCAGACCTTCTATAGTGTGGCAAGCCGTTAATTTATTCACCAACTTCTACATATCCTATGTAAATCAGCACTATTAGTCCAAATAACAAGTGACAAGCCAACAGATAAGTGGCCTAAGGCTCTAAGGCTAAGCCATTATAGTAAATTGTTAACCAAGACTGTATATTCCACCTAAACCATCAAATAGTAAGCAGAAAAATATTTAAGATCATAGGTGTAACATTAAAAGACTATGTGTTTAATATTTAATACCAAAGTTTCTTAACAATTGACAAATGCATTAAACATAACTTTTGGTAAACTATTATCTACTTTATTAGACAGATGAAGCTTTAGCCTGATATAAATAGGTTATAAAAGTAATGCAAAGGATGTAGGGAGACAGATGTTAAAGTCATGTGTAGAATATGTTAGTATTTGGTATTGTCATCTTTACAAAGCCAATTATGTGCGACACAATATATGCACAGATTGGCAAGAAAGATATTTTCATTAAAATTAATCACTACAGTAAATGAATCACATTATACAAGTGCCTAAAAATTGTCTGAATTAACCATCCAAAGATATTCATATTTGTGTGGCTTAGCAAAGGTCAAACCTAATGCTTAAGTATAGAAACATAGAAACATAGAAGACTGACAGCGGAAAAAGACCTCATGATCCATCTAGTCTGCCCTTATACTACTTTCTGTATTTTATCTTACGATGGATATATGTTTATCCCAGGCATGTTTAAATTCAGTTACTGTGGATTTATCAACCACGTCTGCTGGAAGTTTGTTCCAAGGATCTACTACTCTTTAAGTAAAATAATATTTCCTCACGTTGCTTTTGATCTTTCCCCCAACTAACTTCAGATTGTGTCCCCTTGTTCTTGTGTTCACTTTCCTATTAAAAACACTTCCCTCCTGGACCTTATATAACCCTTTAACATATTTAAATGTTTTGATCATGCCCCCCCTTTTCCTTCTGTCCTCCAGACTATACAGATTGAGTTCATTAAGTCTTTCCTGATACATTTTATGCTTAAGACCTTCTGCCATTTTTGTAACCTGTTCAATTTTGTCAATCTCTTTTTGTAGGTGAGGTCTCCAGAACTGAACACAGTATTCCAAATGTGGTCTCACCAGCGCTCTATATAGCGGGATCATAATCTCCTTCTTCTTGCTTGTTATACCTCTAGCTATGCAGCCAAGCATCCTACTTGCTTTCCCTATTTCTATGATGGAAAAGTATAAGGAGGTATTTTAATAAGGTATTTTGTCACCTTATTAAAAAATATATGCATTTCATATATTCCTGTGCACAGACTTAAGTTTTTCTTATTTTTGTACTGCATTTTTTAAACACCTCGTGATGGGAATGGCATAGATGGTGGTCCAAGTGATATAAACATATTGTTAAGCAAAAAGATGCTCTATTATATTTGGAAGGTAATAAAGAAACTGCAGCTCTGCACCAGTAAATCAGGCTCATTTCTCCCTTGTCATTACAGGCTCCATATCACAACAGTGCTTGTATAATCAAAAACTCCCATTAGATCATAAAAATAAAGCAAAGCAATTAACTGTTTTTATTATAGTTATTGTTTAATTAGCCCATTATGAAGATTGCTTTTTAAAAGCCAGAAATTTACCTCACAGCTCCTAGCAATGAATTTTTCTGATCGCATGTGGGAGCATGCGTGTGTTTGTTTTTTTTTTTTTTTTTAATCAGTATAAAGGAGATGCTATGGAGTCTTTACGTGGTCTCAAAACCTTCCTTTGAATGACCGAAGAGACCTCTGCAGTGAGACTGTTCCAGTGCTCTTGGAAGGAGAACAGTGTAAGAGTAAGACCTGCTAGACCAGGGGTATCCAGTCTTGGTCGCTTTAAGATTTGTGAACTTCAACTCCCAGAATTCTTCAGCCAGCTTTGCTGCCTGAGGAATTATGGGAGTTGAAGTCCACAAGCCTTAAAGTGGCCATGGTTGGAAACCCCTGTGCTAGACAACACCAGACGATCATAAACTCTACTCTTAATTCCATATACAGTGGTACCTCGTCTTACGAACGCCTCTTCATATAAACTTTTTGAGATACGAACCCGGGTTTAATATTTTTTTGCCTCTTCTTCTGAACTATTTTCACCTTATGAACCCGATCCGCCGCCTTCATTTTTGCCGACGTTGCTTTGAATCCCAGCGAGGGGAACCTCAGGGAAATCCCAGTGCTTTGGCTGGCAATGGAAGTCTGGAGGCGGGGATTCCCAGCGGCGCAAGGCAAAGGGGCTGACTTTTGGGATGGGATTGCATGCATTATTTGCATTGATTCCTATGGGGAAAATTGCTTCATCTTATGAACTTTTCATCTTACGAACCTGATCACGGAACAAATTAAGTTTGTAATACGAGGTATCACTGTATTAGAATCTGAACTTGTAGTGTTCTGTCATCTCTCATATTTTGGCTTTCTTATCATATTATGAAAGGCTCTAATTCAGTCTTCAAAACATTTGGTCTACAGACGCTAAAAGAGTAATTTTAAGTTAGAATTGCATTGTGAACATAATGTGCTGAATTTTTGTACTGATTTTTTAAAAAATATACATGTGTCTTTGTGTTATATTTTATTGGATAGGAAAATTAGTATTATTTCAAAAGAAAATGTATTTAACAAAGTATTCAACACATAATCACTTACCAACCAAGCATTTTTTTTACATGATACTTCCTATTTGATCAATTTCATATGTGAATCTGCATTTATATAATGTCGTGGCAAAGTGATTCTAGTCATCTCCGAAAAATGCAGCCATTGCCCTCCCCCAAAATGTTTAATCATATAACTAACAAATAAACAACTAACCTTGTGGCGTGACTGGAAGAATCTAGAACTGAACACACTCAAAACCGTAGAAATGGTGGTAGACTTTAGTAGAAATCCTTCCATCCTTCCACCTCTCACAATACTAGATCACACAGTATCAACAGTAGAGACCTTCACTTTTCTAGGTTCTATCATACCTCAAGATATAAAATGGTCATCTAACATCAAAAATATCATCAAAAAAGCACAACAAAGAATGTTCTTTCTGTGCCAACTCAGGAACCTCAAACTGCCCAAGGAACTACTGATACAGTTCTACCGAGGAATCATTGAGTCTGTCATCTGCACCTCTATAACTGTCTGGTTTGATTCTGCAACCCAACAAGACCAACACAGACTTCAGAGGATAATCAGAACTGCAGAAAAAACAATTGCTGCCAACCTGCCTTCCATTGAGGACCTGTATACTTAAGGTGACCAGACGTCACGCATTTGGCACAACAGTCCCGCTTTTTGATCATTTGTCCCACATCCCGGGGCCTTTGAAAAATGTCTCACTTTTTAAAAACGTTCTCCTCCTTCGGGGCTGTGGCAGGAGTCTGGATACGGCGGTCTGGAGGCAGCCGCACAGCTCCTCTGCCTGAGGGTGGCTCAGGATGTGCTGGTTGCCTCGACCTCTTAATCTGGGGATGGCTTCAAGTGGGGAGGCTGGCACTGAGCCCCCAAATAATGCGTGTGGCCTCCTGCTCCAGTCCTACCCTCCCAAAGGGGATCCAGGGGGCACCAGGGGGGCTGCAGCATCCTGGCGGATTCCATCCTTCTGGGCAGGATGAGGGGACAGTGGCGGCAGCAGCGGTTTCCCTTCGAGGAGCAGCAGCAGCGCCAGGAATGTCACGTCCACACACACCCCACTGACACCACCAGTGTCACGTCCCCCTCATTCCTGCGTCCTGTAGGGAGCCGCTCATGAGGAGGATTCCCTTTGGTGGATCTAGCTGCCGAGAAGCCTCGTGGTGCGGTGCTGATTGTCCCGTGGGAGTGGGCTTAATAATATATAATATTATTAAGCTTGAGCCTCTTAACTCTCATTTAGATGCTCACAGCCTCTAGGCACCGGCACATCACATGTACCGCTTTACTGAACTGACATGGGGTAGAGATGTGCATAGAGTACATTATCAATAAATTAGTTTTCAGGATATTACTGAATGTTGTTTCAACTTCTCTTGGGATATGAACTGAGTTTCCTGCTCAGCAATCAGTGGCATTGCTAGTTATTTTTGCAAAGCTAGTTCCTAGTTTCTTTATGTTATGGTGCACAAAACTGAAAGCACATTTTGTAATGAGTCAGATGGATATTCCATGGATTCAGTGGATGAACTGGTCTTCTATAATGCAACCGATCCTGTGGGATTTGTTATAAGCAAGTTTAATTTGCTGTATGATTTATGATTAGAAATCATCTAATGAAGAAAAGAAGCCCCACTATGAAATGTTTTACTACTTGTCACAGCCTGTGATTAACCTGTGAAATGTTTTCATTTGGATCTAAATGAAGAAAGGGGCTCAGGGAGCTCTCCCTCTTGCCTGGAACCAATACAGAGGCACTTTATGAATAAATATTTTGGCTTCAGTAATAATCAGGCATGACTTTGGTTTCTTCTTTTTTCATTAAAGAAGAATGAAGGGGAGGAAACCAATGCAAACTGCAAGCCAGTAGAAGTGATAAAATGCTCATGAGGTGCATAATATGACAAACATTCTAATATAATATCCTCTGTGTTATAACTTAAGCAAGAGTACACACCTTGTGCTAAAAGAGCAGCAGTGAAAATACGCTTAGGGGAGAGATGGTGCCTTAGCCAAAACAATTTATTGTGTTAATTTAACCAAAAAAAGTTTAGTATGATCTTTAGGTAGTTGAGCAGCATAGTCATAGTAAACATTTCGGGGGAAGATTTTTCTTGATAAGGAATAAAACAAATCCAAATTATTTCTACACCACCACCACCACCACCACCACCACCATCATCATTATCATCATCATCATCTTTCTTGTTGCTATTATTATTTTATTCGCAAAAAAACAGTAAAAAAACAGTAATACACAGCAAACGAGATTGATATGCTGGATTTTGTATCACAATATCACAAGTTGGACACTTCCCAAGCATCTAGGACTGTGTGATGTATTTTCGTATGATGCACGCAGATCCACGTACGGTGGCCTTTTGCAACTGACAGATCATGATTTTGTCAATGTTTGTTATTGTTATTGTTATTGTTATTGTTATTGTTATTGTTATTGTTATTGTTATTGTTATTGTTATTGTTATTGTTATTGTTATTGTTATTGTTATTGTTATTGTTATTGTTATTGTTATTGTTATTGTTATTGTTATTGTTATTGTTATTGTTATTGTTATTGTTATTGTTATTGTTATTGTTATTGTTATTGTTATTGTTATTGTTATTGTTATTGTTATTGTTATTGTTATTGTTATTGTTATTTTATTGTTATTGTTGCTATTATCTATGCCACCCTTCTCTGCAGACTCAGTGCAACTCACAACAAAATAAATACAATAATACAACATATAAGAAATCTAAATTTAAAATTAGATCTAAAACCCCAATACATTAAAAACAATCATCCACATTCATCCCATATACATTCTAGTCCATGGCCAGAGCTAGGTGTAACACTCAACAGACCCAAGCCTGCCGGCAAAGGTGAGCTTTTAAAGGCTTGCAGAAGGCCAGGAGGGTGGAGGGGTACAAATCCCTGGAGGGAGTAGATTCCAGAGGGCTGGGGCCGCCACAGAGAAGGCTCTTCCCCTAGGCCCCGCCAAGCGGCATTGCCTAGTTGACAGGACCTGAAGCAGGCCAACTCTGTGGGACTTCCTTTTTCTTCCTATGTATTTGTGTATTGGACAAATGAATAAATAAATGAATAAACAAACTATATCATGCAAAAATAACTGACTCCCCCCCAAGAAAAAAAAAGTATGTGGAATCAAGTTGTTTTCAACTCCTAGCAACTACATAGACAGGCTTACTGCTACCTAGTTTTTCAACCCTAAATCATAAAAAAACTTCCTCAAATTTTGGCTGTTTTCGATTAGCTGAGTAATCTTTATTTGATTTATATGTTAATTTATAAATACACTGATACCTCTACCTAAGAACACCTCTACTTAAAAACATTTCTAGATAAGAACTGAGTGTTCAATATTTTTTTGCCTCTTCTTAAGAACCATTTTCTACTTAAGAACCAAAGCACGGAAAAATTTCCCAGGAAATTTGAGAGCTACACAAAGGCCCGGCGAGTTTCCTGCCATTTCCCCCTTTAATCCTGGCCACCTTGGACTTTTCTGGGCTGCCAGAGGAGTCTTTCGGTGGCGCTTAAGGAGGCTTTGGCAGTCCAGAGCGAATGAGGCATTTTCCTTTCCCTGGGCGCTTGGAGAGGGAATAAACCTCTGCCAGCACCCAGAGAAAAGAAACACTCCCTTCGCTTTGAGCAGCCCAGAGCAAACAGAGCATTTTCCTTTCTCTGGGCGCCCCCTCAGAGTCCCTCTCTCTTTTTTTAACCCTTAAAGTTTTGGATTTTTTTTTATTCCCCTCACTTCAACTTCTTCCTTTAGCAGCGACTGTCCTCCTCTTCCTCTTCCTCCTCCTCCCACCCAAATTCCGAACCTTTATTTCTTTCCTAAAGGGGTTTGCACACATTATTTGCTTTTACATTGATTCCTATGGGGAATATTGTTTCTACTTACAAACTTTTCTACTTAAGAACCTGGTCACGGAACGAATTATGTTCTCAAGTAGAGGTACCACTGTGCAAATATTTTCTGATTGTCGGTGCCACTGTGCAAGCTTCCCACAAGCCTCCCATGAGTCAGGAAGCCATTCAGCACATCTGGATTACCTCCTATCTTCTGCCAGTATTTGTGCTGTGCCAAGTGACTGGTGGGCTGTGCCTCTGGCTGGACAGCATCAGCCCCACTCACTCGCTGCCTCTAGTGCTGGCCATACCCACCCTTATTTTCAGGATAAGGCTTATAGTAGGCCGACCCCCCCAAAATTAGGCTACGGCTTATTTTGGGGGCGGGTCTTATTGTCAGAAAAACATGGCATAATAATGAATTTTCAAGAATGTAATATGCTGAAAATAGAGCAAGGATGTTGGGCATATACAATACATTATCTATTTAAGTTATAGTAATCAGTTAATGTGTTTATAGCAGCCCTTTCATAATTGATTACAAAGGTGCCTGAAGTCAGAAGGCTTTTTTTTTTTTTTTTGTTCACATGTATCACTTTGCTGTGGGCTAAATTGCTGCCTTTTTATTCTGCATAAGCAATCCTTCACTCTCAAGAGGGCTGGAAGAAGACTGAAGACATCAGGGCTGGAAAAAACCCAGCAATGAAATCTAGATGCTGGACAGGTCTATCTACATTATGCGTTCTGCCCTCAGTTTAGCTAGAAGGAAAATGCAGCTCATTTCACAAAGAAGAAAGAACAGACTTTTCATCCAAATGTGAGAACTGGCTGATGGGCTATATATGAGGATTGAAAGAAATCCATGCTAGTGAATTTTAAAAAGCAGCCTTTAAAAGTCTGTTTTGCTTTAAAAGGTACTACAATACAAAAAGAGGGAAGAAAGAAATGTGAATTCTTTTATTCTTTCACTTGCTCATGACATCTTTGAAAGGTGCATTCTCATTCTTGTTATTGTTATGTTTTGTATTAATAAATTAATAGTAATGAAAGTTATTCTTTATGGTTCTTTCTGATAGTTTTTATCCTAAGATATAAAGAAATCCAACTTTCTTCTATTTGTATTAATCTGGAAATCCAGAAAAGTCCAACTTGCAATCCTTTTGGCCATTTTAGTCAAAAACACAACTAATAGGAGTTTCAATGTTAAATATATTTAGCTGATCTCAAGTTTACATGCATTAAGCCATATGTTTTTCAACAAATATCCTGCCTCCTGTTTTTAAAACAGGCAATTTTGCATTTAATTTTATATAAATATTTTTGTAATGAACTGCAATGTATCTATGTTTCTTTCTAAAATGTAAACATTTTATATGCACATTTCTCCAAGACAGATAAATAGGATGAATTGATGGATAAATGATAGGTAGGGAGGTAGGAAGGTAGGGGGGGGGGAGAGAAACAGAGAGAGAGATTGAGATTAACATTTGCTAATAGAAATGTATTACATGTGGTTTTATATGCAGTGTCTAAGTAAGAACATCGTTATAAGATTTGGAAAATTTTAAATGTAAAAGATAACTCAATTATGGTCTCAATATAAAGGAAAAATTCAGAGTAGTTAAAATGAACTAAATGAACTTTTTCAGCTTTCCATCAGTATGAAGCAAGATATTGGACAATAAAGCTTGCAAAAGAAACAAGTATGTAGGTGAATAATTGAATTCCAGATGATGGTTCAATACTTATAGTCAATTCAATCATTTCTTTCAGATTTATTACCCGTCACTTCCAATTAACCTGGGGTTTATTTCCATTTAAATGTAGATATGAACTTTTAAAAAATATTATTATTTGTATCCTCTTTCTTTAAATTTCTTGTACATAAATGCAAAAAGTAGCAAAAATAAAATATTTACTTACTTACTTACTTACTTACTTACTTACTTACTTACTTACTTACTTACTTACTTATTTATTAGATTTGTATGCCGCCCCTCTCCGTAGACTCGAGGCGGCTCACAACAGCAATAGAACAATTCATAACAAATCTAATAATTTAAAAACATTTAAAAACCCCACTATTAAGCAGACATACATACAAACAAACATACCATACATAAACTATATAGGCCTGGGGGAGATATCTCAATTCCCCCATGCCTGGCAGCAAAGGTGGGTTTTAAGGAGTTTACGGAAGGCAAGGAGGGTGGGGACAGTTCTAATCTCCGGGGGGAACTGGTCCAAGAGAGTCGGTGCCGCCACAGAGAAGGCTCTTCCCCTGTGACCCGCCAAACCACATTGTTTAGTCGATGGGACCCGGAGAAGGCCAACTCTGTGGGACCTAATCGGTTGCTGGGATTCGTGCTGCAGAAGGCGGTCCCGGAGATATTCTGGTCCGATGCCATGAAGGGCTTTATAGGTCATAACCAAATATGGGAAGTATGGACTATTTTCTGTCAATGTCTCCAAAGGTTGAATTCTTCTAGTAGCTGAACTTAAACATCTACTTATGCTATTTGGGTATCTATGGTGTTTTAATGGGTGAGCAGTAATGTAGGTTCTTAGTTCCTGCTGTGTAATACCTACATATGACCTAAATGCATACTGTAATTGCAATGTAAGGGTTAAAAAGGAAAATAAAATTTTTAAAAATCATGGCAGAGGACTACGGTTTCTCTTACAAACAGTCTACCCAAAGGATGAAGGGCACCTTTGATTTCTGATCTTTCATTTAGTTCGGGCAAGGGAGGATCAGAAGCAGTGTTTGTATTTTACACTAAGAGGAACAGAGAAAAGAATTAATATATTAGTATAATACTCTTATACAGGAATTTATCTCAGACAAGTTTATATAGGAGTAAAGCCTTATAGTGTACAAAGCATGTAAACAAAATTATATATTCAGCAGGAAATCTATTCAAGCAGCTGTTTAGTGGAAGATAGGGAGTGGAAAGAAATTATAGAATGGATCAATCTTGCTAAATCTTTTCCCCACAACATGCTTGTTGGCTGCTCTATTTTACACCCATGTGACAGTCACTTGCATGTTGGAAACGAGCCTGTTCAACAATGTCTACTTTAGCTATTAGTAAATCTCACAGCTTCAGGAATTTTCATGGTGATGTATCAGAGAAAAACGTACAAGGACAGGCCTAATTCTGTCACTGGAATATAGATAAAATAAAGGTCCACTTGAGATATAGCATTAATTAACAGCTTTGAATGTCTGTTGCCTATCAACTAGGTAGAATCTAAAAGAGTTTGGTTTTTATCTTGGCTATCATGTATCTAAATAGGCTAGTAATTCTCTGTATGCACATGTTGGGCCTGTTCAAAGTCTTGTAACTGGAAACAAAACAAACAAGGAAGTTGTTGTTCAGGTATTGTTCTGTCGAGCTCTCTGGTAGAATCCTCCTGAAAATGCACAGATACAATTTCACACACACACACATTTGAAAATTCAAAACAATGTTCTTTATATTGAAAATTCACTTAAACCAAGCCCTCTTTTGGTATAGCAAAGAGCACTTGTCTCCAAACAAGCTGGTAATTTGTACAAGTCCCTTATCAGTTCTGAGATACTTAGCTTGCAGTTGTGAGGTAATTCACAGTCCTTCTTCTTTCACAAAGTGAAACACATTTTGCTCTGGTTTAGTTTCAAAGTGGGGAAAAATCAGCACACAAAGGTCAAAGTCAGCAACGCAGGCACCAAACACAAGGATCCCCCACAATGGCCAAACCCACAGGATCCTATTTATAGCAGCCTCACTAATCACCACAGCCCCACCCAACCCCAGGTGGCCTCATTTTCTTTGATAATAATCTCTCAGTTGTTGTTGCCTATGCATCGCTCTCCGTATGCGTGGCTGTATCATTAACTCTTATTCCAAATCCATGGAGGAGCTAGATAATTGATCGAATTGATAATTGATAATTAATCCACAGTAACTGAATTTAAACATGCCTGGGATAAACATATATCCATCCTAAGATAAAATACAGAAAATAGTATAAGGGCAGACTAGATGGACCATGAGGTCTTTTTCTGCCACACTCTCCTCCTCCCTATCACTCAGGTCTTCTTGGTCAGAGGAGCCTTCATCAGCAGATTCCACCGGGAGCAAAACAGGCCTGCAGCATGTTGATGTCTCCCCCACATCCACAGTCCTTGGGGCAGGAGCTGGACCAGAGCTAACCACAACAGGTATTAAGACGCTGTGATATCTCCCATGATATCTCTTGATGGAAAAACATGATTTTTGAAATCTGCAACTTGAAGTTATCTTGTAGACACACCTAATACTGCTGCCTGAGTGAAGCTATGGCAGAGTTTCTTGATGCCCAAACAGCCACCTAATCTTGCTCAGGTTCAGTTTTAGCTTGTTTTATTCACATTCAGATAAATATGAGCTCTTTCCCAGCCCAGAGTAGCACTGTAAAACTGGATATAATAAGCTTATTGATGATGCCTTACCCTGAACTGAACAATAACTTTACAGCATTTTTATGTAAATGTTTTAAAAAATAGGAGTAGGAGAACCTATGCAACTGCTGTGGCCTAAGGTGAAACTCTTGCCTCACAATCAGGAGGTTGTGAATTTAATCCTAGTAGAGGCAGATGTAGGGTCTCCTACATTAGGCAGAGGGTTGGACTAGATGGCCTGCAAGGTCCCTTCCAACTCCGTTAAACATGGTAGTAAACCAATGCCATTGACCATTCACTCTTTAGCTATACAGGTACTGTCCACTAAGGAAAGAACAGAAGGACTGTATAATAGTCTCTCCAATCATCAACTCTCACTGAAGGACACTATTATCGATGGTACTGAAACTCCTGAGAAGTTATTATGTGGATTAGGAAGAACAGTTTATTTTGTCAGATTTAGACCCAGAGGTGGGTTCCTTCCAGTTCGGACTAGTTCTATGGAACCATTAGTAACTTGGTGGCCAGGTTGCTGGAATTGCAGTGACCCAGCTTCCGAGCCAGTTTCTCTCTTGTTTTTTGCTTCTGCACATGTGCAGAAGCCTTTTTTAAAGTATTGTGCATTCACAGGGGGTAATTTCGGGGAGGGGACCGGCATGCAAAATGTTCGCTTCCATCACAATGCAAACCATGGGGAAGGTAAATAGAATGCACATCTGTTAAGGCCTCAGGAGTTGAATGGGGTTTGCAACTTCTTGGTAAAGAGTTTCACCTCTTTTATTGAGATTGTTACGTAATAACAGAACCTTGCAAATCTGAATGGGCTTTACTCCTTGTTCTTACAATTCAGGAAGAATTAGGAAGTGCCTGCCTGAATTACTTTCAAATATTATCTTGTTATAGACTTTTAAAATGTTTTGGCTTCTTTTACTTGTGCAATAGATCTTGCATCAATGACATATTCCTTATTCTGTTCACTTTCCTTGGATTGGGTGATAGAGAACTTACTCTGTCACATCAAGACTCCAGATATGTCTTATTGCCATTAGTTAACCAGAAACTCGGTAGAATTGTCTGCCAAATCACTTGGAAATGCTCAAACACTATCAGACTCCATCTTGATTTATTAGATGTCAGAATAATGTAGGTCTGTTCAAGTTCTCAGTGGCAGTCATTCATATCTGGGTCAGGAAATGTTCTGACAATGACAAAGTGTTGGTTAGAATGTTCTTTAAATTACAATTGCCCAGGGCAAAGATTAGGCCTAATATATGGCCACTTGTCAGTGTTGAGCCTGAGATTACTTGGACAATCCCACAGTTACCATGGAGGCAATGAACAGCCTCTAGAACATGGCCAATAGCCAAAAGGACTGCAAACTCTAGACTCAGAAGGGACCCTCCAAACTAATAGGAATCTAATACAACAAAGGAATCTCTAACTTTATTACTATTATTATTGTTGTTGTTTATTAGATTTGTATGCTGCCCCTCTCCATAGACTCGGGGAGGCTCACAACAGTGATAAAAACAATACATGGTAACAAATCTAATAATTAAAATCTAAAATAACAGTTTTACATTACAAAGTCTACAAAAAACAACAACAACCAATAGATAAAATACATACACACAGTCATATCATGCACTTGTCCCTATTGCCTAAGGGTGTTCACTCTACCATCTCAAGATTAGAGTCTTAGTCACAGGTAAGATATTTGTAAAGGTCAATTTCATCCTTTTTCACATTAAGACTGTTGGGGAATCTGAAACACACATCTTGGAGCAGACAATATCATCATCTTCACCCAGCTACTTCAGGTAACTCCCTATTAGAACTACTATTTATCAGGCTAAGATTTATTTATTTATTTTTCATCATTGCTAAACTTTTACAAGAATATTAAATCAAACATCTAAAACAGCCTGCCTGACGTATTGAAATTGTGCTTTTCCAGAGGACTGCTTGATTCATGTGGTAAAATAGCTCCTGTGATAAGGAGAATCTCCATACAGGGGACTTGGAAGATAAATGACCTTTAAAGCCCTACATGGCATTGGACCAGATTACATCCAGAACTGCCTTCTACCGCACGAATCCCAGCGGCCGATAAGGTCCCACAGAGTTGGCCTTCTCCGGGTCCTGTCGACCAAACAATGTTGTTTGGCGGGCCCCAGGGGAAGATAGCCTTCTCTGTGGTGGCCCCGGCCCTCTGGAATCAACTCCCCCCAGATATTAGAATGGCCCCCACCCTCCTTGTCTTTCGCAAGTTACTCAAGACCCACCTTTATCGCCAGGCATGGGGGAACTAAGACATCCTCCCCCAGGCTTTTATATTTTATGTTTGGTATGTATGTGTTGTATGGTTTTAAATTGTTGGGGTTTTAGATATGTTTTATTTTAATATTAGATTTGTTTAACTGTTATATTGTTCCTATTACTGTTGTGAGCCGCCCCAAGTCTTCGGAGAGGGGCGGCATACAAATCTAATAAGTAATAATAATAATAATAATAATAATAATAATAATAATAATAAACTCTTGGTCCACATTTCCCAAAGGCACTGCACCTCACATTAAGGAGAAATGTTAGCAGGGAGGGGAAGTATATAACCAGTGGTATACAACAACTGCCACTCTTCAGTCATCTCACATTAAGACAGTAAGGACAGCACCAAGCCCAAAATTCATCACTGAGACAGCATAGAACTTAACACAATTTATACTGGCATACTTTTCAGCTGACTCAAGGACTAGAGGAATGCATGCTGATGGGGCTGCGAAGAAGAATTCAGGGAGAAAAAATTGCTCTCTGGCTGTCTGCAAATGTTTGATATTGAGATGATATAGGATTCAGGTGACACACAAATCTCAAAGCAAAAAGATATTTTGTTTATACTGACAAAAGTATGTTTTTTCATCTTATCCAAGGCACAAGATGACTGGGTATCATCTTAGAGAGGTGCTCTGTGCATATATCTGTTCAAATAATAGAAAGTGAAAATGTTCTGTTCATCTTCATTCATTATTTAATCTGCAATACAGGTTAATAATTTATGCATGTGATTGAGCTTTTCATATTCTTGTTGTTGATTTTTAGATGCTGTGTCTAATTAAACGCCTGAATGTCACTTGAAGAGTGCACTTTGTTGACAAATAAAATGTTATGATGTTTGGTTGAAAGTTAAAATGCAGCTATTTAAATGAAACTGCCTCATTTTCTTCATCTTGTTTCTTGGCTTTCCCCAGTCCAAATATACTTTATAGTGCCTTTATATTATACTTTATTTTGCATGCATATAGTAAAAGCCATACAGACATTGTAAACAGAGAACAGTTATGAAGCAAACATGAATTGCATGGCTTCAGACAGCTGGTAAAACTTGATTAGTAGTTGTGTGTTTAATATTTGATAAATGTTTCATGATTATTTAAAAATAGTGTAATAAAATAACCAGGAACCTTGGTATATGAATCAAAACTCAGGACACATACTCCCCACCGACCCTGATAACAAAAGGAGCAAGTAAAGCCAAGAAATAGCTGAGCCAAACTGTTTATTCAGAGTTTTGGTGGAAAATCACAGCAATTGACTCTCTCATCCAAATTCAGAAACAGTAGGCACTTGTGCTTCAGGTTCCTTAATCCTTTCCAAAATTCTGAGTAGTGCTGTGTTGTTTTCTAGCCTTTTCTGATATCTGAAAATTATTCTCTGCAAATTCAGTGTTGTTGTCATTTTGTTTTTAAAGAAACCTACCCTGGTAGCTTTAAGAGATTTTTGTGTGTATATTCTTAACCTTTGTCACACTTTCAGATTACACTTCCAGATTGCATTTTTTACATTTAAGAAGGATTACGCAGCTTCTGCTCAGGCAACCTCACTCTACTCACAAGAGCATACAAAACTTTTGCCAGATCTATCCTAGACTACTGCTCATCTGTCTGGAACCCATACCACATCTCAGACATCAACACCCTTGAAAATGTCCAAAGATATTTCACCAGAAGAGCCCTTCACTCCTCCACTTGAAACAGAATATCCTACGAAAATAGACTAACAATCCTAGGCCTAGAAAGCCTAGAACTACAACGCCTAAAACACGATCTGAGTATTGCCCACAAGATCATATGCTACAATGTCTTACCAGTCAATGACTACTTCAGCTTCAACCAGAATAACACAAGAGCACGCAACAGATTCAAACTTAATACGAACCGCACCAAACTTCACTGTAAAAAATATGATTTCAACAAACGAGCTATCAAAGCTTGGAACTCACTACCGGACTCAATTGTGTCAACCCCTAACCCCTAACACTTCTCCCTTAGACTCTCCGCAATTGACCTCTCCAGGTTCCTAAGAGGCCAGTAAGGGGCGTACATAAGTGCATTGGTGTGCCTTTCGTCCCCTGTCCAATTGTCTTTCCTTTCTTTCACCTATCTTATATATTCTC
This sequence comes from Erythrolamprus reginae, assembly GCF_031021105.1. NCBI lineage: Eukaryota > Metazoa > Chordata > Lepidosauria > Squamata > Dipsadidae > Erythrolamprus > Erythrolamprus reginae. Next base: position 295,850 of record NW_027248482.1, on the reverse strand, counting down.
TTCCTTTCATATATCCTCTCCTCTAAGTTCACCTTCACCCTCTTTTATATTATCACGTGTCTATTTTCTTCCTATGTATTTATGTATTGGACAAATGAATAAATAAAAAAATAAAATAAATCTATGGTTTCTAGGCCTTTACATATTTTATATTGCTGTTTTATCATTGTTTTATTTTTATTGCTTTTAGTACCTATAATTATTGTTAGCTGCCCTGAGTCCTATTGGAGTGGGTGGAATACAAAAACAAATAAATAAATAAATATTTTTTTGATGATTGGATTTTGGTTTTTGTGTGTTTTGGTTGATTTGGCATTATATTGGTAAGGTGAGACCTTTCCAAATGTGACTATGATCATTATTATGATAATTTATAATAGCATTTAGTAAATATAGTTAGGTAAGATGAATGTCCTTTTACCAAATGGAAGTGGGGAAAAGGCACTGAAAATAATAAGAGGATAGGCAATGACTCTCAATTAGTCTACAGCCCATATTTTGCAGCTCTTGGAATATTTCTCAGTTCCCACTTCCAAATTTCAGGGCCAAAATCACACATTTTAGACAACAACATTTACAGATGTGTGTAGGTATATAAAACCTTCCTTTGACATCCAATGGTACAAGATGGTATATATAAACATCTGAAGCACATATAGACATATGTATATTAAGGCTGTGTAGTTCTGATTTGAAAAGAAACAAATATGATTTGAGGAACTGAAGCTGATTTTTATTTTTTTGCCTTTGAAACTTAGAATTAGTATTTGACTCTCAGATACTTAATATATAATTATCTGAATTCATGCTGGTTTTGTCCATTGGTGCCATACTCTTTTCATTGATTGATGGCATTTATATTTCTTTAAAAAGTATAATTTCCTCTTAGCATATTTTAATTGCTATGGAAGTGGAGTGCTGTTTTTAACTGAACTAAAAATTCTATTAAGTACATCATCAGCTTATTTTTTCCCTGTGATTATTATATTCACATTATAATACTGTATTTGTTCTTCATCTCTCCAATTTCTTAAGATTAGCATTATGAAAACAGTGTGCAAGGGACAGATTCTTCCAAGAAATCTGTACCATAGGCCATTCCATAAAACAACCAATTCTCTCACACTTCATGTGATCTTGCTTCTATTAATGCAGCCTAGAACTGTGTTGGCTTTTTTGGCAGCTGCTGGTTCATATTTAAATGGTTGACCACTAGGGCTCCAAGATCCCCTCACACAGTTATTACTATCGAGCAATGTACCACATATACTGTACTTGCATGCTTTGTTTTTCTTGCTTAAATGAAGAACCTTACTTTTTTTCACCGTTGAATTTCATTTTGTTAGTTAGCACCCATTGTTCAAGTTTGTCAAGATCCTTCTGAATTTTGCACCTATCTTCTGGAGTGTTGGCTATTCCTGCCAGTTTTGTGTCATTTGCAAATTGAATAAGTTCTCATCTATCCCCTCATCCAAGTCATTGAAGATTATGAAGAGTGCTGGGCCTAAAACAGAACCTTGTGGTACTCCCTCCATGTAGATGTAGTTCAATTGAGCACTACACATTGAGTGTGGTTAGTTAGCCAATTTTGAATCCATCTGGAGGTGTCCATCCCACATTTTTCTAGTTCATTTAGTAGTAGGTGATGGTCTACTTTGTAAAAACCTTACTGAAGTCTAAGTAAACTACATCATCACTTGCACAGCCTCGCCGTCATGGGAAAGCAATAGATTGGTCATGATATCTCTGTTGAAAACAGATTCTCTTACCTTGTCCAGTCCTGCAAATTTTTTCAAAATAGCTTCTCTAGTAGAGAATAAAGTGATCTCTCCACATACCTCTTTTTCCTTTGCCTCTTTTTTTGGATTTTGGATTATCTTTTGTTTATCTCCAGGATAATCAGTCTGAAACCAAATACTTGGTGAGATCCGTCTGAAACCAAACACTTTCTCCAATTCTTACCTTCATGCAGAGCTATAATTCATTTGGCTCTCTTACATGACTGTCTTGAATATTTTAAAAAAATGAAAAAACTGTCATGATGTCACAGACTTTAATGCATTCTGCAGTATTGTTTACAATAGATATGTGTGGGAAGAAAGAAACCAAGAAACCATGAAAGCAGGCATTGCATTTTTAAAATTGATTTTATTATAACCTCTAACAAGATCAAGTTCAGTTAAAAGGCACTTGCCAGGCAACATATTTGTACTTTTATTTATGCAGGGTGGGTTTTTTTCTAAACTGACTTT